>NC_057808.1:386583828-386641689 GCF_018294505.1 Triticum aestivum | reverse complement strand
AACTCGATCTGATCGTAATCTGTCAATTGGTTTCTCTCTCGAACATTGTGTCTCTGTGCCTTGCTCAGTAGCCCCCTCGAAATGTAGACTTCTCGCGCGCGCACAGCTGTAGTGACGATGACGCTGAACCCAGTGTGCCTCGTTTTTACTGGCCTCAACTAGCTAGATGCCCGTGCGTTGCACGGAACATCAAGATGCATTTGTATGAGTAGTTTATCTTGTGAGAGAAAAGGATGAACGAGGGAAAGCCGTATTTGCGAACGTGGAGAGGGGTGTGGGTAAATTTTTGCAAAATTGCCATAGTTTTCTTCCTATCCGTTAGATATAAATCCGATGGCCTATATTGCAGGATGGCACGCACACCATCATCACCAACTCTGTTTTCTACTCCCTCCGTTCCTAAATATTTGTCTTTTTAGAGATTTCAACAAGTGACTACATATGGAGCAAAATGAGTAAATCTACACTCTAAAATATGTCTACATACACATCCGTATGTAGTAGTCCATTTGAAATCTGAAAAAGACAAATATTTAGGAACAAATGGAGTATAAGAGTAGACATGGAGATATATCTCCAGCATGGTCTACAACAAAAATGTGCTGGACTAGTTAGCGTCGGATGCTCGCAACGCGATGACATGAGCTCGAACTCTGTCTTCAACTTTAGATCTTTATATTATATATTACTTATTTAATATATACTTCTTTCGCTATTGTACTAACAGTGGAACCCACAGAGTACTTAGAATACAAGATTAAGGATGGACTTGTTTCTTTTTAACTTTCTGTACGAAGCTGTAGCCACCCTGCAAGTCACGTGTACAGTGTACATGCAATTAACTTTTTATAGAGGGACAATCATACACGCAATTAACTCAAATGGATTGGATGTCACTATATTATTTCCAGCATAAGAGCATCTCCAATGGCAGCCGGCAAATTTCCTCCCGCTTCCTTCCGCGGAGGACGACATCAAATGCCAGTGGCATACATTTTCACAACTCTAACCAACCATATGAAATTCGTGCAAACACGGACTGATTTCATATAAGCATGAAGGATTTCGTATAAAAAAGCCGGATCTTCATATAAACATAAAGGATTTCATTACATTTACATGAACTAAGCGGTGCCAATCCGGCTCTCTTGGTCATCCGAAAATACTTGTCCTAGAAATGGATGTCTCTAGACTTATTTTAGTTATAGATAGATACAATTTATCCATTCTTAGAACAAAAATTTCCCGCCAGCTGGAGAGGGAGTACATAATCTAAATGGCCGCCCGCGGATCCCTTTGTCTTCCTCATGTCCGGCAGACACTGTGCGGGGTCGACAAAGGTCCTCGGAAGAGACGAAGAAGCAAAGAAACCACCTGAATGCGCAGTCGTCGCCTCGACGGTGGCCTTCATGGGACCCAAGTGGCGGCGGCCTCCCGTGTTCTACTTCTCCTTGATGATGGCGGCGGACACGGATAAGCTGGCCACCGACTCGTCGCTCTCCACGCACCCGGCTTCTGTCTCTGCCTGCATGGCGCTGCCGCAGGCATGGGAGGCGCGACACCGCAGACACTGGTGGCGTGGTACGATGCGGCAGCGACAACGCCCGTACCGGTGTGCTCGCCGCTGTGCCGGCGTGGAGCAACTCGCCACTCCTCATTGAGCTGAACTGGAGCAGCGAGTTGCTGAACCACGCGCCTGCTTGGGGCGGCAACTGGCTCCGTCGGGCCAAGCGAGGTTGGTGAAGCACCAAGCGGCCTCGCCCGTATCAGGAGGGCTCGGCGGGCCACCCAGCCGGGTAATATGCCAGAGAACGGCTCCTCGGAAGCCATCGGAAGAGTGGAGAAAATGGTGAAGGGGGAGATGGGGGAGCGGCGGAGGGGTGCGATTCTTGCCCGCTGTCTGTCTGGCCTCGTGTATATAGAGGGTGGACGGTAGGAACTTGGCCGGCGTCTGGCCTCGTTTAAACTGAGGGCGGACGGGAGGAGCTCGGCCGGTGTTGCGCTTAATTCCGGCCCGCTCATGAACAGACATGTGGCCGGAGTAGGTTTCTCGGTTTGCATGCGGGTTTAACGAAGGGGTTTGATGGAGGCGAGGAGGCGTGTTCAGCCGAGCGTGCAGCGGGCGGCGCAGTACTATTCAATTTGACAGCGGGCGGCGCAGTTCCCGATACGGCTTTAATGCAGACGAGGGAGGGAGTAGCGGTTCCCGAAATGTTGAACGGCCAATGCATCCTCCTTCAATTAATGCATGAGGGAAGTAATGGGAGGAGGACCGGGAAAAGAGGCTGGACGATGTGAATGCAATGCATTTTGCCCTCATATAAAGGCGCCCCTCCATTCCAATGCATCTACCACATCGTACGCACCTAAGCATTTGCCTAAGCACCTACACTAAGCGCAAAAGAGCTCACTCCAGACCCATGGCGGCGATGCGCGCGAGCGGCCAGCGGCTCTGCCAGATGGTCCACGATGTCGGCATGCGGCATGGCACCGAGGATCGTCTCTAGATGGTGTTGGAGACCGGCTGGTGGATGGCCGCCGTCGACGCCAACTACGACTCTCAGTTGGACCAGATGATCGTTGCCACCACCAACAAGTTCACCGTCCTCAAGAAGCTCGCGGACGACATCGCCGTACTCCTCCAGCCCGCGCACCCGGGCTCCTCATTGCCTGCCACCCTAATCGGCCTCCATGGCCGGAACCTCTTTCAAGCACTGGTGGCCCTGCGACTGCCCGCCGACGCCACGAAGAATGTCCACCTGGAGGTCGCGCTCGCCGCGAGGTGCCTCGCCCTGCAAGAATTCGTCGACCTACACATCCACGTGTACGAGAAAATCGTGTACATAGGTATCTACAAGGCCAGTGAGGACGCTACGACGTTGGCCTTCCTCAACCGGATGGAAGCCTTGGATGCCTTTGCTGAGAAGCACCTCGACCTCGCCACAAAAGCCACCACTCCTTAGCCGCCGGTCGGTGGCCCGGCGCACTAAGTTCAGGAGGAGGAGGTCGTACGTTGATGGATGCATCTTTCTTCTTGCCTTCTGTAACCACCACTGCGATCGCATCATCATCGTGGCCTTAATTCTTATTGTGTTGTTGCATTCTCGTTCCAGTCAATACCGACATGTGCGATCCCTTTGCTTAATTATATGCATCACTGTAACTAGTACTCCATCCATCAATTTATAAGTTGTGCTTACCTTTTCCATCAACTTCGTGCAACGCGCGGGCATCTTGCTAGAAACACTGGAACATGTCGGACCATGTGTGACCAAACCGACGATGCGCCAACCTAGCTACTACGTACCCTGCTTATCTGGCGGAAATAGCCCCGCCCTAGTGTTTCCAATCATTATTTCTATCTATCGATCATGCCAAGGAGCAGAACCAAAATGTTACAATTTATACATGTTTCTCTACTCCTACTCCTATAAAAGACTCAGTTGGTGATGGTGGTGTGTCTGCCATCCGTCGTTTCTGACCATTAGATCTGCATCTAACGGCTGTGAGGTAAGTTGTGGCATTTTTGCAACAATAGCCCACTTCTCTGCTCCAATTTGCAGAAACCCCTTATTATCTTCAAAGCAACCACATCCCTCCCTCACCTCATCAAAACAGCCTGAGAAATATATTTTGAGTGAAAAGTACTCCCTCTGTTCCTAAATATTTCTCTTTCTAGAGATTTCAATAAGTGACTACATACTGAGCAAAATGAGTGAATCTACACTTCAAAATATGTCTATATAATCCGTATGTGATAGTCCATTTGAAATATCTAAAAAGTCAAATATTTAGGAATGGAGGGAGTAATATATTAGGAGTATATCAAAACAAGAGTGATTTCTTTCAAGTTTGTGAACAAGTACTACTATTCTACTACTTTGGATCCGTCGCAACGCACGGGCACATTGCTAGTAAAAGGAAAAGGCTTGCCGCGTTCGCGTCGCACTCCCCCCCCCCCCACACGCCCGGGAATCGGGAGTACTCCATGGCCCGTCCGGCACGACAATAGCTTAGGGAAGGCGTGTTGCCTAGCATTTTCACTTTCATGTGGGACCATCGTTGAGCAAACCGACTATTGGAAAACCACACCCCGCCCGCCGCCGGGTTGGAAAACATAAACGAGGGGAAGATCTAGCTATAGCACGGAAGCCAAGAAATTTGGTGTCAGATGGGGCTCGTTGATAGAGTGGGAGCATTCCGTACTACTCTACTCCTACTAGTACCAAGTTGTACTATACAACTAGTACTACCACTATACAACTAGTAGGTACGTGCACGACACAGCATCATATGAACAAAAAATGGGGAGATCTTGTTTTGGGTGATTTATCTTTTTTCTGTCAATGTAGTATGAATAATATGATGTGGGGGCACCCATGAAGCTTATGTGGCTTGGTTGCATGGCTACGAAAGGTTAGAGAAAAATAAATAGATAATGTGTTTAGAGTGCACTCCACTAAACAGATATACTTTGGATCCATTGCAACGGGCCAGCACATCTATATCTATACCCCCTATATAGTGTGTGAATAACTTTGAAAGTTGGTCGTTGGATGAAGCCAATCCGACGGTACAAAGATGGCAAATCCGAGCACTACTGGCCGTTGGATATCATCTACATTCCACCAGATTCTGCCACATGTAGAATCTAGAAGAATCCGTGGTTGAACTTCATTCATGACTAACTTTGCCACAACTAAGCTTAGGCAAAGTGTGTCTGCCACAAGAAATGTGGCTAACAAAATGGCCACCACAAGTGTGGGAAGATTTGGCAAGAAGTTGAGTCTATGACATGTGGATCATGTAGCTAGAAAAGTGTGGCAAGCCACAAGTGTAGCAATGAACCAAACACATGCCTGGTGTGTTTGGTAGGGTGTATGAAGGGTGCATGATCCCAAGAGTTCCCTTCTCGACCCATTTTTGGGTGTTTGGTAGAGTGTATGGAGGGTGCATGAGTCCACACTAGATTAGCACAAATACACTAGAAGCATGCATGAAGAGAGAATACATGAAGAGGGGTGTTGAGTTGAGCATGCATGAAGAGGGAACAACTATGCTGAGACGAGAACGCAACCAAACACACTTGTGGCACGCCTAAGCTTAGGCTTGGCAACCTTAGGCTGCAAAACAAACCATAACTTTGAAAGTTGGTCGTTGGATGAAGCCAATCCAACGGTACAAAGATGGCAAATCCGAGCACTACTGGTCGTTGGATATCATCTACATTCCACCAGATTCTGCCACATGTAGAATCTAGAAGACTCCATGTTGAACTTCATTCATGACTAACTTTGCCACAACTAAGCTTAGGCAAAGTGTGTCTGCCACAAAAAATGTGGCTCACAAAATGGCCACACAAGTGTGGCAAGATTTGGCAAGAAGTTGAGTCTGACATGTGGACCATGTAGCTAGAAAAGTGTGGCAAGCCACAAGTGTAGCAATGAACCAAACACATGCCGGCACGCCTAAGCTTAGGCGTGGCAACCTTAGGCTGCAAACCAAACCATAACTTTGAAAGTTGGTCGTTGGATGAAGCCAATCCGACGGTACAAAGATGGCAAATCCGAGCACTACTGGCCGTTGGATATCATCTACATTCCACCAGATTTTGCCACATGTAGAATCTAGAAGACTCCACATGTAGAAGCATAATGCACAAACCACCAAAATCTCATGCGTGCAATGCATGTGTACCTTACTAGTAGTTGCTAGTAGTAAGAAACAAATTCCGGGTTTGGCACGAGCTCGTACTGTGGGAGCACCACAAGGACTGCCGCAGGAGTTACATTTCCCTATCGGGGCCCACGGGACCAAACTTCAGTGGCTTAGTGCCCGACCTATGAGTCAATGACATGCGGACCTTAAATGCGGCTGGCCCACATGTCATTCTCATGGTGGTGGTGTGGTTCGCAACTCACTCATTCGAGATGAACCGGGCGGTGGTGGCGTGGCCGTGGCGAGGGTGCCACAGCTAGGCGTCGGGGCGTTACGAGGCGTAGATGGCCACACCGGCGGGTACTACCTGTAGTACAGAAGTACTCCAACTGAGGATTGATTCCCGGGACGAAATGTGTCACAGCCGCTGGATGAAAATTCGATGGTGCGGGACGTGTGGTCTCATGGGTTCGTGTGGCATCATGGGAATCGCGTGAGGCTGTGGTAGAAACTTGATGCTCGCCGCATTTAAGGTGGCCCACATGTCATGCACACAAAGGCAGAGGGGCGGTGTGGCCGAGAGGGGTGAGGCGCACATCGGGGGACGTGGTGTCGTGGGTTGGAGCGGCGTCGTGGGAATCGCGAGTGGCAGTGGATGAAACGTGATGGTCGCCGTAGTTGAACTTCCATGGACAAGTTGTCATGTCTACGGACACATGCATTGCATACCGATCACTGGAAGGAGTAGTAGAGAAAGCTAGGCGGATAAATAGTTCCTTATAGTCAAGCGGACCCAAGCTACTACTTGTTCCAAAGACATGCACACCATCGAAATAGTCCATCTATATCAATATACATAGAGAGGGAATATATTTTTACAAGAGAGGAAATAGTTCATCCATCCATAATGCCCTGCTGCTGGTGCAGCATCTTCTTCTTCTTCTTCTTGTTCTCATTTTCTGTGGGAGACGGCTTCGCAACAAGCTCTCTGGACCTTGCAGCTATCTCGAAACTCACACGGGCATCGAGGGCAGCATATTTTATCCGCTCGTAGTCAAGGGATAATTCTCCCATCCAGACGACCTTAATGCCAGCGTCTCGTCACCCTTCTGAAGATTTGTTCCTAGCACAAAATTTGCTACGTCGAATAGGGATGGTGTCGGTTTATCACAATCTTCTATAGGAATTTTTATTCTGGTTTGTAGGTCAGCGATGCTTTTCAAATCAAGGTTGTACGGCTCCAACTTCTGTTTGTCCCCTGCGATGGCTGCCCCACAGAAGTATATGTCCTCCCGAGACAAGAAATCGTGAAGCTCACCTGGTATGGAGGGCGCGTGTATGATGTGGTACACCAAAACATCATCTTCGAGGCATAGCTGAAGGACAGCGGCGCGTTGGATCTTCCCAGTGGCACGCTCCGTGTACTCTGCGTCGAGACCGATGACATTCATCTCCACCTTTTGGAGGGAGTTGGATACATTGTTGATCCACTTCCGAACAACCCTTGGGTGGTCGGTGACTATGGCAACTATGCTCAATGAGCCTTCGACGAGGACATGTTGGACGCTAAAAACCTGCATCTCGATCTCTTTCGCCATTTGGAACCGCTGGACCGGAGGGCTATGATTTGGAGAATTAGGATTAGATGGCTAGTCTAACTGAAGAAGAAGATTATTTATAGGGGCTTCGGAATTACTCCAGGAGGATGTGAAGATGTTAAAACAATGTGAATGCAGTGTGGTTTGGATGCAAATGAAGATCAAGGAATAGTGAAAAAGCCGAGGAAAATCGGTTCCAGATGGAGAAGTAAATGGGAGAAGTTATGCGCATGCATGAGGAGAGGTGCGGTGGTTTGACTGCTGCATGCAATGGATTGGACGGGCTCTTCGGTTGCCTTTTCTCTCTCCCACGCGCACAAAGTGGCCCACTTGCATGCTGCAGTTTATTGGCTGGAGTCTGGCTGCAGCTGCTCATGCGTACGCTAATTAATGCTGTGAATGCGGGGCATGGAGGGAAATGGGCGCATGCAAAAGGGTATATACGCAGACTAATTAGAGAAATACTGAAAAAGTTATGCACAAACAAAAGAGGACCAGAGGGAGTACTACTCATGTTCCTACTACGGTTAAGGAATATGCAGTTATCCTCAAAAAAGAAAAGTCCTTCTTCGCGCTTCTGCATGCACGAGAATTTGGTTCTGCTCGCAATATGGATGATAGCTGGAGGATGAAGTGAACCCAGAGGCATGCTAGCATGGGAGTGTACTCATGTTCCTACTACTCCTACTAGTAGTAGTAGTACAACTGTGATACACTTGATGGTCAAAATACTATTATTCATCCGGTCCTCACAGTGAAGTGACAAGACCCTGCGCCCGAGGTGACACCAGTCCATGTGGCGTGTCCGGGTTACCAAAGTCAGCCTCACCTTGTGCACCGTGCAGTCACTGTCTCCGCTGCTGTATAGCATGCCTCGCCTCGTGTCCCTCTCCCCTAGCACCACTCCATCTCCATCTCCGTCCCGCCGGAGATCCTGAGGTCACTCTTCATTATCTCAATGTGCCCCCGCATACCCTTGCCTCGCTCGCCTCCCCCAGTGCCACTATTCCCTCGCTAGCCGCTCCAGCACCGACAGCCTTCTCCCCTGTAAATCAAGCCCCCCCAAAACCCCACCTTCCAAACTCCACCATGGCCGAATGCGAACCGCGCAGGATCCATATGAGCCGCGATTGGAGCAATCTCCCCAGTGACGTCCTCGACCTCTGTTGTTCGTGTATGGATATGTTGGGTGCCCTGCGGCTGGCTGCATGCTCGAGGGGCATGCACACGGCCATCATCGAAGTGAGGCCAAAGCTTTTCAAGACACCCTGCTTGCTGCTATCTGGTCTTGCGAGATTGGCTCACCATGATACGGAGGCATACATGATGCCCCTCGACTTCAATCCGATCTCCATTAGCCGAAACTTCTTTGCAGGTATGTAGTGGGTCGCTGTACATCATTTCCCTCGACTTCGATCCGATCACCATCGCCCGAAACTTCTTGGCAGGTATGTACTGGGTCGGCATGAACTCCCACTGGATGGCTGCCTTCAGAGAAGACAGTAAAAAGTTGGTGCTCGTGAACTTCCAGACCTCCATGAGATTATCCTTCCTCCGTTGGATTATATAGAGTTTTACCATCGCGGTCCTAGTCATCTAGATTACCACGTCAGTTGGACGGACCTTATTTTGCAGAAGATTGTAATCTGCCAAGTGCCCACACGACATGCGAATTACACAGACTTCAAGCTAATTGCCTTGTTCGACCGCGGATTCGCCTATCATTACGCCGGTGCCTTCTTTAGCTGGAGACAACTCAGCTCGCAGTGGATCATCGTCAAAGCTGATACACACTTCTGTGATGCTATTGAACACAATGGCATCATCTACGCGATCGACAAAGCAGATGGCACCACGTATTGCTCGGATGGCGCGTGTA
The DNA here is from genome assembly GCF_018294505.1 of Triticum aestivum. Lineage (NCBI taxonomy): Eukaryota > Viridiplantae > Streptophyta > Magnoliopsida > Poales > Poaceae > Triticum > Triticum aestivum. The sequence goes on along the minus strand of NC_057808.1, from coordinate 386,632,554 downwards.
AGTTGTTTCCGTCTCATGTTAATGATGACGCCATGACACTTTTTGAACTTTTTGTGATGATTGGCATATCCCTGTTTGAGGAGAATTTGAGTAGAACTATGGCAATGTATTAGAGACGCCGTAAATCAGCTATATTTGGAATGAGTTAATTCATGCGATTGTGATCATGTCATTACAGCCAATTTGTACCCCTGAATAATCAAACGGTTAGGAATATATGGATATTCTCCTTATTTTACAGTAATCTATATACTACTACTAAATATGAGTGTGTATCAATGGCCATGTTAGTTTCCTCATTTTCATGATGTAGAAACATGCACCACACTGTTGGTTTCATCTAACCATACATTAGGGAAGTAAATGTGCATATGGAGAACTCTATATTTGGAAGTAGTGAAATCCTTTAATGCTTACCATGTGTACATACCTATATTCGCCCTTCAGCAATCAATGGCTAGAATAATATCCTCATAAAATTTTTGCCCACAGAACACGAGTATATAACAATGCATGGTCTGTTAGTTACCTTGAAGAATTTGTTTGTGAGGACAGAACATGATTCCATAACATGCATGACATGGTAGTTTCCTGTGAAGAATCGATTGCGAGATAACATGAGTATAACCATGCATGGCACTTCTATATTTTCGAACCCAGTATACATTTCCCTGTATTTTCCTCCCAGTTCCAACAGGGACATATCAATGCTGTTTCTTGCATTATCCTACTCATACTCTGAGCAATGTTGATCTTACATTAACGATGCCTGTCCTTTTTGATATGATGCAATGTCCCTACAGTTACTACCCTTTGTAATCACACCACCTTTGCCAAAAACAGGGAAGCACAACTGGTTCCTCGCTCGATCAGACGACGGCAAAAGACTGATAATCATTCGGACACCTGAGCCGGAAAAGTTATATTGCAAAAACCCCACTGTATACAAGCACCGTCAAATACGTGAGTATCCAGACAGTGGTTGTTACGTCTATGAGTAGGATACCAGCTTGTTGGGGCCTTCAGGATTTTTTAGTTGGAGGCGGGTAAACAGCCTTGGTTCACACTCTTTGTTTCTCGGACTCAATTATCCGATTAACCAGGAGATCACCATTGGCAAGGACCTTGATGGCAGAGAGGCTCTGTTTGCTATGGAAAACTGTGTCTACACGACGAGCCCATAGGAGTTCGGGAGCAAACTCCCCTGATTGTCAATGATACAGCCTGCAGCCAAAAGAAGGTGAGAATGACAAAGGCATCCGGATTAACTTTGATCCTTGGATGTCTCAATTACGACAGGAAATGATGTGGTTCAAGCCTTCAGTTTGATAGGTAATTGGGCTGTTGCGTCGAAAGGGTGGAGTACTGGTGTCTCCGGATCATTGGTCGCTGAAGCGGGGCTGCAAATTATGATGGTGTTGGATCTTCTCTTCGAATGACTTTGTTGTCTTTGTTGCTTGTTCTGGATGGGTAGTTCTTTCTTTTGTTATGCATATTCCTTGTCATTTGGTCATCCTCGTCTATGTCACTCTTACTATGTAATAGTTGGCTCTGTTTAGAATGTCATTCTCATCTGGACCACGAGAGTCTGAGCGCTACAGATGGGTGTGTTTTGGTGGTGTAGCAAGACTTCTTATGAACTATCATGTCTTGTTGTTTATGTCAGTAGTAGTCACTAGTCAGTGTTTGAATGTTGTATATATCGTTGTTTTGAACTGTTTATTGTCTCGAACTACTGGTGGGCTAAATGAGGGCATCACCATTCTCCAGTGTTCAGAGCGTATCTCCTTTTTTCAAGTTATATAATTTGAGCTCAGTGTCTTTTCGATGATGTACACTTGTTTGGGCCAGTGAGGTGTCGTTGAATATGGGCCGAGTAGTAACGCAATGCCAAACATGTCAATTATGACTCTCAGGCCGGGCTCTCAAAAGATCCTCAAAAACAAGGTCGGGCTCTCCAAAAAAGAAAGAATAAGGACTCTTAGGCCGACATGTGGGCACCACCGGTGTTTTCGTGTGCTTGCGCGCCGAGAGCATATTGGCGCGTGTTCGAAATTCAAGCTACCTTTTCATCCCCAATCTCCCGCCCCTCCCCCACCTCTGGAATCTCGATTCCTACTCCAGTTCCCCCAAATCCCCCTCTTGTACTCCCTGTACTCAAGCTCACTATCATGTCGCCGGTCAACGCGGATCTCCGAGTCAGAGATCCTGAGGTCCGTCCTGCCTTCGGTCGCTGCATACTGTCGCTCAACAGTGGCATGGCGGCGCTTGACGACCAGTTTGCTAGCAAAGTGCTGATGGTAACCATCAACGGCGACCGGCCTCCCGTCTCGCCGGACGACCTTGTCAAAGCTCTTGGCATTGCGCACGGCATCCAAATAAGTGACTTGCTCGTCGAAGTCTGTCCGCCACCGGCTGATTTCTTCGTCAGGTTCCGGACAACTTTCGACTACAGTCGTGTGTTCGAATCTTCCCGGCATTTGTTCTGCGATGGCGCGCTGGTGAGCTTTGATCGGTGGCACCCAGGATGGGGCTCGATGCCCTCTGAGCTTGAGTTTTTAACAAAGCTTACCTTCCACGGCATGCCTCGACGTGCTTGGAACAGCGAGTCCATGAATGAGCTTATCAACGACCTTGGAGGTGAGCTCGTAAGTATGTTTGTTCCTCCAGACAGCTGGGCTCTGACGGTTATGGCATGGATGAAGAAGCCGTCCACCATACCGAAGGTGATTGGTGTTGAGATACCGGTGCAGGAACCGGGGTTGTACTATTCGTCGCCATCAAGGCCGCCACGGACCATTTTAGGGATGTACCTGTATCGAGTGTTCGTGCATGTCGAAGAAGTGGTCAATCCATCAATCGAAGTCCTGCCGCCGCCGCTGGTGCCAGGGTCCGTCGACGACGTCCATTACAGGAGTCAATGTCAGACTTTCCCCGTGTTTCTCGGAACGATGGATTGCACAGGGCCTACTCCATCACGCGGCGGAGGCCACTGCTTCTTTGGGAGAAGAGGCAGGGTTGGCTGCCTGGATGTGCTCTAATTTGAGGTAACAACTGAATCTTGTCAGATACTAGTTAAATCCAAGCTATGGGTGTGAAGCACTGATGTGCTAGTACATTTGATTGTGACCTGTTCTAATTTTGTACCTGAAATTTTTTTAGAAAGGGTTGTACGTCAACTTAATGTGCTAGCAGAACTTATTGTGTTGTCTGTCTGTTTTCTTTGCACAGCATTAAAGACGATGAAACGTTATGTACGAGTTCGTTGGTTTCAACATAGCCCTACCCGTAGCGATCCACTACTTCCATCCTGATTGTGCCGCTTGCGTGAAATTTTTGTATGCAAGTTCAGTGTGCTATGATGTTCTATATGATTGTGTCAACGATATAAGTTTTTACTGAGCATCAGCAATGCATATGGCTGAAAGATGTATTTACGAGCATCGACTGATGGGTCTCTCTCTCTCACACACACATACACACACGCACACACGCACACACGCACACACGCAAAAGTGGGACCCGTTGAATTATTTCCTTGCTCGTGACAGCTTTTAATTAGGTTCCACTGTAATCTAACTTTTTTCTTAAGTTATTAATTGAGCTCAGTGACTTCAAAAAGTTGTACAGAAGCCTTGTTTGGGCCTTTCCGACGTCACTGAATGTGGGCTGAGTAGCCATGTTAGGTTGTACTGTACTACACAGGCCTTTTTTCAACATCAGCAATGCAACTGGGCCGACAGTTGTACACAATATCCGGGTCAACTTGTTATTCTCCGCCCCGCTAGACTGCAAACTTTCCTAGGAGGTATGCATTAGGCTTAACAAGAAAATGGACTTTAAGAAATAATAAATGGGATGTAATTATAATAACTGGGCAGTAACTATAAAAAAATGCACCAAACACGTAATTAGTTTAAAAAATATATTATTTTTGGAATTTGGAATTTTTAATTTCATTACTTATTGCGCGCGCAATATTTCGTTGGATTTTAACATAATACAACTTTATTTTGAATTATATTTAATCTAACTAGAAATTTCGGATAAAAATATTTCGGATCCCATAAAAATGTGGGAATTTTTTTAATTATGTTTTGAGCGGTTGGTTGAAATTATTAATCGTTGTCCTAGCTAGAAAATGGGTTGTACTTTTAACAAACTGTAAATGGGCTGTAGTAAATTCCATTAGAATTAAAAAATGGGTTGTACATTCTTACAAATCGCAAATGGGCTATATGTTCTCTGCCACACACTTGTGGGCCTTCTAAGTTGACGCGTCCCCTAAAAAAACTAAGTTGACACGTATGCAAGGCTTTGTCAACAACATACGGTTCTGGCAGTTGTGGCCATTGGATGTCCATCCAACGGATGTCGTGCTTCTTCTTCAATCTCGGATATTCTTGCTTCAGCCGCCCAAAAAATGATTCCTCCCCCTGACATCTGGGGCGCACCGTTTCGGAGGCTGGCCTGTGGGCCTACTAAGTTGACGCGTACCAAGGGCTTTGTCAACTTAGTCAATATAAACGATTCTAGCTGCAGTGACCGTACGATGTCCATCCAACGGCCGTAGTGCTTCTTCAACCTCTGGTCTTCTTGCTCCAGTCGCCCAAAACAGCGCCGGTCGTGTCGCGTGATCCTGCCTCCCGTGGCCGGCTGTGATGCCGCGGAGGCCTCACCGCCCCCTACTACTCCCACCGCTGGCCAGGCCATCCCTCTACTCACCCACACCCCCTGTTATTCCACGGCGACGGCAGCCTCACACCGCAGCCAAACCAGTGAACCCTCCTCCTCTCCGCGCGGGCTTCCACTGTCGCGTCTTCCCCGGCTCCGCGTCGTCCCCTTCCTAGGCCTCGCCGTCGTCCACCGCCCTGGTGCTCTCGGCGCGGCGTGGTCAACATGGTCAAGGAACGGCTTCCATCGGACGTGGACTGTATGTGGAGAGGCTGACAGCTGGGTCCACGACGGCAGCAAGGAAGTGCCTCCTTATTACGCGGAAAATAATGATTCATCCACCTGAAAGCAGGGACCCACCGGACGGGCCACCATATTCTGTGAAAAAAAATGTTTCCCCCTGACTGCTGGGACCCACCGGACGGGCCACCGTATTGCGCAAAAAAAACGTTCCCCCCGCTGTCAGCTCGGACCCACCGGAAGTGCCTCCTTATTACGCACAAAAAATGAATACTCCCCCTGCTGGTTGGGACCCACCTTGGTGGGAGACTGACTTGTGGGCCTACTAAGTTGACGGGGACGGAGTGCTTTGTCAACTTAGTCAATATGAACGATTCTAGCTCCAGTGACCGTATGATGTCCATCCAATGGCCGTAGTGCTTCTTCAACCTCTGGTCTTGTTGCTCCAGCCGCCCAAAGCAGCGCCGGTCGTGCCGCGTGCTCCTGCCTCCCGTGGCCGGCTGTGCCGCCGCGGAGGCCTCACCGCCCCCTACTATTCCCACCTCTGGCCAGGCCATCCCTCTACTCACCCACACCCCCTGTTATTCTGCGGCGACGGCAGCCTCACACCGCAGCGAACCAGTGAACCCTCGTACTCCTCTACGCGAGGGCATCCACTGCCGCGTCTTCCTGGCTCCGCGTCGTCCCCTTCCTAGGCTCGCCGTTGTCCACCGCCCTGGTGCTCTCGGCACGGCATGGTCAACGTGGTCAAGGAACGGCTTCCATCAGACGTGGACTGTACATGGAGAGGCTGACAGCTGGGTCCACGGCCGCAGCAAGGAAGTGCCTCCTTATTACGCGCAAAATAATTATTCCTCCACCTGACAGCGGGGACCCACCGGACGGGCCACCGTATTTCGCAAAAAAAACATTTCCCCCTGACTGCTAGGACCCACCAGCTACATCTTCACATGCAAGGAAGTGCGTCCGGGCAAAAAAAATGATTCGCCCCCCTGGCTGTTGGGACCCACCAGCTACATCTTCGCACGCAAGGAAGTGCCTGACAGTCAGGACCCACCTGGTCGAAGCGTACATAGCATTGTCATTCTGGTCGCGAACGTGTACGTACATACTGGTCAATGTAGAGGCGCGCATGTGTCATAGTAGAGGCGCGCACATAGCATGTACACGTACATACAGCGGCCAGGGTGCAAGAAAGTAAATACGGCCACGTACGTACATACGCGTGGGGTCTCGAACGCCTACTCACGCGTACGTACGGCCAGGGCTCATGTACATGGCTGGGTCGGACGGAGAAACAGTGTCGTCGTCGTGTTCATGGGGAGCCAACCGGCTGGGTCAGAACGGAATGCGTCGTCGTGTTCATCGGGAGGGCTTGGACGGAACAGCCGATGGAAACGAGGCCTGGCGTACTGCAGAACGGAGGAAACGGCCTTGTGTTCGACCGGCCACATTCGAAACGGGATCCTGTTCATCGGGAGGGGTCTGGCGTACCGTAAAACGGAGGAAACGGACCTCCTACGATCGAAACGGGGGTCCTGTTGATCGGGAGGGGTGTGGCGTACCGCAAAATGGAGGAAACGGACTTGTGTTGGAGCGCTACAGTCGAAACAGGGTTCCTGTTCATCAGGAGGGGTGTGGCGTACCGCAAAACGGGACTCCACAGGATACTGTTCATCTCCACCGTCGACCCCCTCCAGCCTCCATGGGCTACTGTTCATCCACCGTCGACCTCCTCCAGCCTCCACCTGCGACTGTTCATCCACAGGCTCCTGTTCATCCAGCCTCCACCGCGCGCTACTCCACTAGCTACTGCTCAACCAGCCCTCTCCACGGGCTCCTGTTCAACCACCCCTCCACGGGCTACTGTTCATCCAGCCCTCCACCGTCTACTGTTCATCCAGCCCTCCACGGGGTGGTCCTGTTCATCCTGCCCTCCACGCGGTCCTGTTCATCCAGCCCCAACCGGCTCGATCGATCGGTGTCTTGTTCATCCAGAGGCAACACCATGGGGTCCTGTTCATCCACCCCCACCGGGAACTGTTCATCCAAACCCCCCCCCCAGCAATGCTCACTGTTCATCCAGAGGCAGCATCGATCGGCTTCAGTTAGCAGCAGTAGCGACGGAATCGCTCGATCGGGTTCAGTTAACACCCATCGATCGATCGCTTGGGTTCAGTAACGCGTAGCCTGCAGTGCAATCGCTCGGGTTCAGTTAGAGCCCAACGCCTCGCACCCACGCGCGTGCGTGTACGAGAGAAACGAGCATCGCTCGGCCCCGACCACCCACCGTAACCGGGAACACCCCGATATTTTCCTCGCCCTCGCTTCTACCACGGTTTTTTCCGTCATGGACGACCCAAAGAATGTCATGCAGTTGCGTCTCCGGCCCACCCAGAACGAAAAGCCCATTTTCTGTCATGATTTTTTGTCATAGAAGCAGGACCCCACCACATCTATGAGGATACCGGGTTTTGTCACAATTATCATCATAGAAGTGTCATAAGTATGACAGAAAAAAAATTGTTGGGCCCAAAATGTCACGGATGTGTCTTTTTTTTGTAGTGAAAGCTCACGTTAAAAAAAGTGGAAGAACATAGGGCATGTTTGGTTCCCAGCCTAAGGTTGCCACGTCTAACCTTAGTCATGCCACAACATCTTAGACATGTGTTTGGTTCATTGCCACGCTTGTGGCTTGCCACACTTCTATAGTTATATGGTCCACAAGTCATAGGCTCAATTTTTTGCCAAATCTTGCCACACTTGTGGTGGCCATAGCCACACTTTTTGTGGCAGCCACACTTTGCCTAAGGTTAGTTGTGGCAAAGGGGCTGTTTGGTTCTAGGCCTAGCATTGCCACACTTTGCCACACATTTTTGCCAAGCTTGCCTAAGGTTAGTTCATCAAAATGAGAGCCACAAGTTGGCAAGCCTAAGAATAGCCACAATGGGTAGTAACATAGACAAGTAACATGCATATGTTACTAGCTTATGTTACTACCTCTATAGTGGGGAGTAACATATGTGTGGTAATATGCAACACTTCGTTTATTAGGCTATAGACTCATCTTGCCTTGATATGTGTGATGTTACTCATACTACTAGTAACTAGCTATGTTACCACATGCCTCTCTTTCTTCATTTATTGCTTTCCACATCATATATTTTATATAGATATGTGTGATGTTACTACCTATGTTACTCCCACTATGGGTAGTCTAAGGGAATATTGCCTTATTTTTTGTGTGTATGCCATGTGGGGTCCAAGTGTGGCTTGACTAAGGTGTGGCTTGAACCAAATACTCACTTCATAGATTCTATCCTCATATATTCCCGACGACCGAGAAGGAGCAAGGAACCTCGCGGTAGAGCGTCTGCACTCATAATATTTTATATTACTCCCTCCGTCCAGGTGAATAAGTCATCTTTGGTTGTGCACCATGACCAAGAAGGAGGGAAAAACAAGAGAACTTAATGTTTATTTGCTAATTAATAGCATTGCATGCAATGAACTAACCACTGCATGTCATGTTTGGTAGTCTCGAGTCATTGAAAACATGCACGCCCACATATCTTATTGGTTGATATGTCGAGAAACAAGAATGTTTATTTGCTAATTAATAGCATTACATGCACGCCCGACGACCGAGAAGGAGCAAGGAACCTCGTGGTGGAGCGTCTACACTCATAATATTTTATATTATTCAGTGATATAAAATCAACCAATCATCTCCACAGTAGACCGGAAGAGTATGTAACACGGCAGCCCAATGTAGTTACATCATAGTACATGGCTAACCCATGCTATCACCATATTTCTTAGCCTCCGTGCGACACCTAGGTCTAGTAATCCAGCAGCCCGTATCGCTTCTCGCTCCTCGTCTCTCTAAAAGTGCGGCGGGCTGGCGTTTTTGCCGTCTATTGAGGTCGGTTAACTCATCACATGTTAGCGACATGCCAAGAGCATTCTAAAAAATTTACTGTACTCTATTGTTATGCCAAGAAGAGGAAGCACTTTGACCGACAGACCAAACGAGACAGGTGTGCCGTGCCGTGAGTGGGTCTAGTTTCTCGTTTTGAACTTGTTTGGTGTAGTAGTAACACTTGGTTTTGACTATTGATAAGATTTAATATGGGGCCTAATGTATTCTTCGAGGATGCCTTTGACTATTGATAAGATTTTATATAATTTGAAAATTATATCATTCGAAGATCCTTTCATGTTCTGTTTAAAAAAAGATCCTTTCACGTACGAATTTGACTGTATGCTTTGAGCAACTTGCATGTCCTATACTGCTCCTGTTTGGATACTCTAACTTAGCTAGAGGTTAGACTAACTCATGAGTAACCCTGAACTAACTGTAGCCAAAGAGGTGTTTGGGTGACAGGGTTAGATTGACAATAAATGCACTTGATGGAGAGAGAAAAGTGATTTTTCAATGGGCCCAATGAGAACTATCTCCATTTAGCACCTCTTGGGTGGGATATATTTTTTTGGTGGGTTCGGTGCAACTTACTCCAATTTAACCCTCATGCTTGGATACTTTAGGGCTATTTGAGCCCCAACTATCTCAAACTAACTCTAACCCATGGATCCAAACAGGGCCAAAGTTAGTCTCGAAAAACGCATTAAGCCCTATATACCTGGACAGATGGAGTACATGATACTAGCAAACGCTCACCATTAGTAGTAGTTCATTGGTTGGTTTCGATTTTTGATTTAGTTGCTGTGTTGCTACCGTCCAATATTCGCGTGTGGTTGTTTCTAGAGTAAAAAAAGGAGGTACTAGTACTTACTGTGGGAAAGGTGAAGTGATGGTTGCTTCGCGCGAGCAACTTATTACTCTGGGAATATGGGAGTACCAGCGGATTCAACGAACAGAGAAATGATGGTTGCTTCGTCCGAGCAACTTACTGTGGCGAAGGTGGGGCTCTGTGATTTGACTACTCACTAGTCATTACTACTCCGGTGCAACGACCGGGCGCATCTTTCCCTGCAGTTGTGCACTCAATGTTGCTGCATGGCAGGTGGAGCCAGATGAAGGATGTCCCACATGTCGCCGAAACGAAGTTGAATTGTTTCTGGCATTGCTATCAATCCTTCAGGATTTGTTTATATGTACGCATAATTTTAATGAAATTGTACTGTGATGCTATGAAGGTTTCAACTTTGGTTCCCGCAAGAAAAAAAGGTTTCAACTTAGGATTCATGTGTCCTCTTGCCTCAAGATTATCTCGTTACAACATCCCATCAAATACAAATGAAACTACCATGGCTGCTAATGCATCTCAATGGTTCACAGATCAGCGCCAATATTCACATCACAACTGAAGACAAAGTTGTGAGAAGGTGGACAAATAAAGAAAAATATATAATTGATCGATGTTGTTCGTAGGCATGGCTCCATTTCCTGGGCACAGTGTTCATTGGTTGGCAGCTAGTTTCACCCAGCTCTGTAGCCAAAAAAGAGGTGTATGGAGGACATCACAATCCGATCATTTTGTGCAGCTCCACTAAAATCGAGCTGACCATCCCTGTTTGCAAAGATATTCAGTCAGTGTGATTACAATAATAGTGGAACTAGATGATGAAACATAACACGCACAAATAGAAGCCGGTCACCTCCGCGATCTCTCTTTAGGACTAACTACTTGTTGGAGAAGATTAGGGACGGAGTTGGATGAGGAGGATAGAAAAACCAATCTCCCTTTCTGCAGTCCCACAAAAATGTAAAAATGTTGCCCGTGTGACATTTTGGCGGAACTGCACAAACACTCTTAAGAAAAAAGTGATTTGTGCAGTTCACCAAAAGGTCGCAATAGCAACGAGGTGAAATGGACAGCCCTGTTTGCAAAAAGAGTTAGAAAGGAAACAATTACGGCCCAATAACACGAGTTGAAGACACATACGCCGACAAAAAAGAAACATATTCCATGTAATAAGGGAAAGATAGCAGAATGGTGGTTTATCAAAAATGGTTTGAGGACGAGATTGCAAGATGGAAAGTACGCCAGCCGAGATACGTTTTAAGCAAACAACTAAAGAAGATCCACATGCAACAACGTGGGAAGATGGGCAGTGGAGCAAGGCCGGAGGAAGCTGTACTTGAGGGTCGTCGGGATGAAACTAGGAGGGAGCCGGCGGCCGGGATCTGCCCATACTGCGGCAGCGAGCAAGTGGTGAAGGCCCTGCCGCGCCGGAGCTTGGTCAGAGAGAACGGCGGGTACCGCAGATCGGGACGTGCTGCCTCAACGTCGCCGAACGGAGAAACGATGCACATCCTCCCTTTCCGCCGGCGGACGGGATGCGTCCGGATCACTTGGTAGAGGCCACCGCCGCCTGTGTGAGATGGTGTGACGAGAGACAAACCCCGACAGGCAGGCTCCGTTGTATATAGTGGGGCAGATTTTTCCATTTTCCCCATGACAATCGTTTTATATTCTGTACGTGCCATTGAGGAATATATAACTTTATTTTAATACTAACACGTCAAGTCGAACTTTGTTCCATCTACGCGTGGTACATGACCCTCCTTCGAGTAAACAACCGCACCACGCGTCAAATTATCACGTGGGCTGCCTCTTCATATAGAAACGAACTCCACCGTGTACCCGTGCGGGTGTGGCCGGGAACGAGACATGAGTACGTGTGTCCTGCATGCACCTCTTCTTTAGGTGCAGTTACGTACGTGGGTGGGTGTGAGAGAGATGGTTTGTGCGAAACAGAGGCAATGTGTGGATGATATCTCAAACAAAAAACGTAACATACGCAATGTGTGTGAAATAGAGTCATGGATATATCATATATAGAGGGAGCGATCCACGAGAAGAGAGTGGAGGGATCATCGGCGTGAGATATCGATAGAATCGAAAACAGGGATGAAGTGTGTGGCTGCGCGATCGATAAAGAGTGCCATCGAATTTGTGTTTGACCACGTCAAAGATACAGGGCGGCTGGCCTATTGGAATTTGAGAGGGGAGAGGTGCAGTTTTTTCTGTGGCATGGATACCTACGTACAATGTTCGAATATCGGTGTGGGGGGGAGGGGGCAGAGACCTAACTATAGAGAGGTAGATCGACTAGTATATGTGTGGAGAAGGAGAGAGACCTAGCTATGTATTGAGGGAGATCAATCATCATCCATGCATATGTGTAGCGAGGAATAAGGTTGGGAGAAAGACAAAGGTAGAGTGTCGCAGGGTTGGTGGTGGAGTGGCGTCTCACAAATGGTGGGAGAGGCCTGCTAGACAAACGGTGAGCCAGCACATGTTTCCTCCGGCCAATGACAATTTTACACGTGGAAAATCCTCATTGGACCGGGTTGTTAATGGGTTATCGGATCCAAAACTGGACTCGATAGCTTAACGGCGACCCGTTATGGTGGATGCCACGTGTCGGTCACCCTTGACGAAAGCACTTCTATGACGCGTGATTTATCGTCATGGAAGTGGACACTTCCGTGATGATAATTTTGGTAATGTCATGGAACACTTCTACGACAGCACCGGTATGACTATCTTGATTCTGTCATAAAATCGTCATGGATGTACATGCATGACAGAAAACGTGACCTATTGTGACAAGCACGTATCATCACAGAAGTGTATTTTTTTGTAGTGTCAACGATGCGCGTCGGAAATGGTTACAAGGTTGATGTGATTGCCATCGGCACGCTACCTCTACATCTTCCTTCGGGATTAGTTTTAGACCTCAATAATTCTTATTTGGTGCCCGCGTCGAGCATGAACATTATATCTGGATCATATTTATTGCGAGACGTTCATTCATTTAGATCGGAGAATAATGGTTGTTCTATTTATATGAGTAATATCTTTTATGGTCATGCACCCTGATGAGTGGTCTATTCTTGTTGAATCTCGATCGCGGTGATACACATATTCATAATATTGATGCCAAAAGATGCAAAGTTGATAACGATAGTGCAACATACTTGTGGCACTACCGTTTAGGTCATATTGGTGTAAAGCGCATGAAGAAACTCCATACAGATGGACTTTTGGAATCACTTGATTATGAATCATTTGATACTTGCGAACCATGCCTCATGGGCAAGATGACTAAAACTCCGTTCTCCGGAACAATGGAGCGAGCTAAAGACTTATTGGAAATAATACATACCGATGTATGCGGTCCGATGAGTGTTGAAGCACGCGGCGGGTATCGTTATTTTCTGACCTTCACAGATGATTTGAGTAGATATGGGTATATCTACTTGATGAAACACAAGTCTGAAACATTTGAAAAGTTCAAAGAATTTTAGAGTGAAGTGGAGAATCATCGTAACAAGAAAATAAAGTTTCTACGATTTGATCGCGGAGGCGAATATTTGAGTTATGAGTTTGGCCTTCATTTAAAACAATGTGGAATTGTTTCACAACTCACGCCACTTGGAACATCACAGTGTAATGGTGTGTCTGAACGTCGTAACCGTACTTTATTAGATATGGTGCGTTCTATGATGTCTCTTATCGATTCACCACTATCGTTTTGAGGTTATGCATTAGAGACAGTCGCATTCGCGTTAAATAGGGCACCATCTAAATCCGTTGAGACGACACCGTATGAACTGTGGTTTGGCAAGAAACCTAAGCTATCATTTCTTAAAGTTTGGGGTTGCGACACTTATGTCAAAAGGCTTCAGCGAAACAATTGGGTACACCTTCTACCACAGATCTGAAGGCAAGATCTTTGCTACCAAGAATGGATCCTTTCTAGAGAAGGAGTTTTTCTCGAAAGAAGTGAGTGGGAGGAAAGTAGAACTTGATGAGGTAATTGTACCTTCTCTCGAATTGGAAAGTAGCTCATCACAGAAAACCGTTCCCGTGATGCCTACACCAACTAGAGAGGAAGCTAATGATGATGATCATGAAACTTCAGATCAAGTTACTACTGAACTTCGTAGGTCAACCAGAGCACGATCCGCACCAGAGTGGTACGATAATCCTGTTCTGTAAGTCATGTTACTAGATCAAGGCGAACCTACGAACTATGAAGAAGCTATGATGAACCCCGATTCCGAGAGATGGCTTGAGGCCATGAAATCTGAGATAGGATCCATGTATGAGAAAAAGTGTGGACTCTGGTGGACTTGCCCGATGATCGACAAGCCATAGAAAATAAATGGATCTTCAAGAAGAAGACTGGCGCCGATGGTAATGCTACTGTCTACAAAGCTCGACTTGTCGCGAAAGGTTTTTAACAAGTTCAAGGAGTTGACTACGATGAGACTTTCTCACCCAAAGCGATGCTTAAGTCTATCCGAATCATGTTAGCAATTGTTGCATTTTATGATTATGAAATCTGGCAAATGGACGTCAAAACTGCATTCCTCAATGGATTTCTTAAAGAAGAGTTGTATATGATGCAACCAAAAAGTTGGGTATTACTCTTTGGAGGCACAAACCTGGGTAAATTCCTTGTGCAACCTCCGCTTTGAGAGTTCCAGCTACGCGAGGACGGATACCGAGGGATCTGACAGTTTTCTACACTGTCGAAGAGGTTTTGAAAGTGTTTAAGATAAAAACAGAAAAAGTTTTGGTAAAACTAGGAAAGTCACATAGTACCCTAGAAGGCACCGGAAGGTCCGTGAACCTTCTAGAAAAATCTTGTAAGGCGTTATGGGGTTGCTCCCTTGGCTGGCCAAGTGGGGGCAGCCACATGGGCCCATTAGTGGGGTGCACCCCACATGCCTTGCAGGCCAGGGCAAAGGGGTGGCAGTCAGGGTTTAGGGCGTGTTCCTCCTTGGTGCGGTCGACCCTAGGGGAGGGAGACTCTCCTGCAAGGCACTTCCCCGCACCTATATATAGTGGAGGGGGTGGCCCCTCAATTCCATATGAATTCCTAGCGGTGCCCTGTCCCTTTCTCTCTGCATATTCTCCACCATTGCCGCAAGGCTATTGCATCTCCTAGTCTCCGGTAGCTCTTCGTCCTGGATGGCGAAGCCTTGTTGGATCGGTGATTCCGTATGCGTGGATACCAACAGAGGGATCATACCTTTGATCCTCGAACGAGAGAAATTCTCGCGACTGGGAGGTTTGAACCTAGTTGCGGGAATCTACAACATCTTTGCCAACCTCTTCTCTTTGTTTCATCTTTGGTAAAGATCATATCTAAACTCTTTGCATCTTCATAGTGATATTGTTTTTTTATAGGTATGATTTTTTCATTTTCTACCGTGTTTTCCAAAAAAAATGGGTGTCCTTGGTACGCGGGGTGATGCCCCTCCCGACCCTAAGCACGGCCAGGGATCTTGTCATTGCCTAGGAGCAACGACCAAGTCTGATATTGATTCCCTTCGTGTCACCTCCGTCGATTGCTGTCACCCTGTATCATCTCCATCGCCTCCCACTCCTTGATAAGAGGAGGAGGAAGGGATTCATCTAGAGTTAGAATGGGACAAAAGGCAAACATGGATTACTTGAGGGGAGAGGACAAACACGGGGTGATGCCCCGGGTAGAGCTACATGGGTATTTGGGTTTACAAATGTACACCCATTATTTTTGCAAGAAACGTTGGCTATTCATGCATAAGACACATTGTCGGTGTCAAAACTGGCGGATCTCGGGTATGGGGTCCCGAACTGTGCGTCTAAGGTTGATGGTAATAGGAGACGGGGGACACAATGTTTACCCAGGTTCGGGCCCTCTCTATGGAGGTAATACCCTACCTCCTGCTTGATTGATCTTGATGAATATGAGTATTACAAGAGTTGATCTACCACGAGATCGTAATGGCTAAAACCCTAGAAGTCTAGCCTGTATGACTACGATTATGATTATTCGCCTCTACAGACCTAGCCCTCCGGTTTATATAGACATCGGAGGGAACTAGGGTTACATAAAGTCGGTTACAGAGAAAGGAATCTTCATTATTTGGTCGCCAAGCTTGCCTTCCACGCCAAGGAAAGTCCCATGCATCCGGACATGGGTAGAGCCTTCGGTCTTTGTATCTTCACAGCCCATCAGTCCGGCCCATGGCTAACAGGCCGGACGCCCGAGGACCCCTTAGTCCAGGACTCCCTCAGTAGCCCCCGAACCAGACTTCAATGACGAGGTGTCTGGCGCGCAGATTGTCTTCGGCATTGCAAGGCGGGTTCCTTCTCCGATGACTTCAAAGTGATGTATTCGGCTTTCCATTTAATGCCGTACCCCTCAGCTTCTGCGTATCAACAATTTCAGCTTTCACGTATCGAGCGAATGTGAGAAGTCAGGGTGTTTTTACACATGACACCCCGGCCCTGTAAGGAGGAGTGTCTATTTAAAGAGATTGGATCTCAGATCCATTCAGCACCACGCAGAAAAATCCTCAGAGCTTGCTAGGAAAGACCACTCCAACATGGCTAGCGCTCCCAGCTCTTCCTCCCGTCCCTGCGTCCCAGAAAAAGGCGATTGGGAGAAATGTTCCGTATCCCACGGTTAGCTAGTGAAGCTGCAAACACAGGGATTTCTTCCCCCCGCGGATCTGGTCCCTGTTCGGCCTGGATTGACCTCCTTCAATGGCGAGGCCCAGGCGGAGAATTTCCCCAACCCATCTGGGGAGGAGCGAGTGTGCTTCGTCCCTTATCTGCTAAGAGGTGTCGGATTTCCAATTCATCCATTCCTCCGAGGGCTTCTGGAGTATTATGGCCTCCAACTGCACAACTTCACTCCCGCCTCTATCCTGCATATTGCGGGTTACGTTGCTCTTTGTGAGCTGCTCCTGGGTTGTGCGGCCCATTTTGAATTGTGGAGAAAGTTGTTCTGTCTCGTCCCACGTAACCACGAGGGATCCATATTTGAAGTGGGCGGAGCCGAGGTATGGCGCATCGCCGAGACCGGATACCTGTCTGGCACACCAAAGAAAGCATCTGAAGAATGGCCTTCCGAATGGTTCTATATCGAGGATGTCGCACTTCCTGACCCAGTTCGGAGGGGTCTTCCCGAGTTCACAAGCGTTCCTTTGAAGAAACGCCACAGCTGCCGCCCTCGAAGCCTCGAGGAGGAAGATAGTGCGGAAGTTCATCAACTCATGAGCAAGATAAAAACGCTTGCCCAGTCCGGATTATCAATAGTCGAGGTAATGGCGACTTCCATAGTACGGGGGGTTCAACCACTCCAATACAGAGGGCTTCCCATGTGGCACTACAATGGGGAGGATGACGCCTCCTGCTGTGGCCGAAAGGGTCCGGACACCCCCGCCGCTTTGGCCAAAATATTGGGCAAACTGTTCAAAGGGGGGGAAGAGGAATTTCTTCGTATCAAGCGCGGAGATGGATTTTCCATGTACAATCCTCCTAGCTGGGCAAGTCCCAACCCCTCTACTCTACTCACTCCACTCCCTGAGCCACTTTCAATGAATATTAATCTGTCCATTTATAACAGCAATGGCGAAAGATCTCCGAGGGGCTTCACAGCCCCGCCCCGCAGCCAGAGGGCCACAACTGGGACCTTGACCCTGGATTCGAAGAGGATCCATATATATTCGTGGTGCTCCAGGATGGGGTGTTTAACCAGGCGAGCTATGACGGCACGGAAGTGGCCATCACCGCCGACTATCCCGGTCTTCTCCCTGCTTCGCACGTAAGTAATCAGGAGACATTTCCTCCGAAAGAGTTCCCTCATTCTACCTCACCCACCACATTGTCTTGTGCTCAAAAGGGGAGGCGTTCGGCGCGCCATGCTACCCCAGAGGCTGCTCCAAAGAGGGCGGCCCCCACGCCGGGCAAGCATTCGAAGAGGAAGGCAAACGAAGGCACGGTCGAGCCTTCATCGAAGAGTTATGGATTTGTAAATATGTCCCTTGGCAGTCGCATCCAACTGTGACTTTTTCGTTTGTCCTGTATCAGGAAAAGAGTTTGCCGGACTATGTCCGGGGGTCCGGCCGGTCATACTCCCAACAGCCGGGATCCAGATCTTGCCGCAAAGACAGGGGCTGATACGGGGGCGAGGCCGGATTGTCCTTCGGCAGAGGATTCGGATGATGTATCCGTCACAAACTCGGAAGTGGAGAGCGCCATGAATCATCGGCGCCGGAGGGCCGTTCAACGCGACCCCAGCTTTACCAAAGAGGCATTCAATGCCTGCAGCTCGGCTGATGCATACATCCGAGCTGCTCGAGACGGGCTTAACAGAGCCACAGACCAGCATTTGAAAGATATGCAGGTAAGTTTGCATTGTCAAATATGATAATTATATACCAGTAGCCCCCGAGACTTGAAGCAGTTGATACAACTGATTTAAGGATCGTTGTATAGCCAGGTGCTTACGGAGAAGAACAACCTGTTGTCTCGAGAGCTAGAAAAGTGTCGGACACAGCTAACTGTTGTTACCGCCGAACTGGAGAAATCCAAGAAGGCATCACCTGGTAATGTTCCCCTTCGTCGAGAAAACATAATTATGTACCGGCAATGCTAAAACTGTTGCTCATCTTATAGCAGGATCATCAGATCAACTAAAGGAGCAACTGAAAGCCACCCAAGTGGGAGAACAAGAAGCCAAAATACTACTGGCCGCGGGCGAACGTGTGCTGACACAAGTCAGAGATGAGAAAAACAAGCTGCAGGATGCCCACACCCAGCTGGGCGAAGAACTGAAAGATGTACAGGCCCAGTTGGCTGATTCCGTGAAGGAAAATAAGAGGCTGCGCGGTGGCATATTTGGTATGTGGTCACACTTACCTCCGTGTAGTTCGGAGATGAAAGGGACTGACAGAATTATATCTGTAGGTATGCTGACCGGCCGTCCCGAAGAGGAGATGTCCGGAATCTCGGGCGATCTGCTACAAGAGCTGTCGCAAATGCATGAGCAAGCTCGGCAGGTGATGCAAAGTGTTGCCAAGGCTTTATGGCCATCCGCCTCCCCTCCAGAAAGGATGGAGGAGCTTATACAGCTATTCAAGGGAGCGCGGCGACGCTTCTGATTATGGAAGATATCGGCCTGCCGGGAAGGTACACGAGAAGCCTGGGCCATGGTGAAAACACGGTATACCAAGCTTGATCCAAATCATATGGCTCGGGTCGGACCTCTAGGGTCGGACGGGAAAGAAATTCCCGTGAATTTGGTATATGACCAAGTAGAAGTAGTCGCCAGATATTCCCAACAGGATTGTAAGTTAGACATCCTGTTAGACGGTATAGAGGAGGAAATTTATGAGTCCAAGTGACTATGTACTTTCCTTGACGTATTTGTCCCTAGCCGATTGTAAAACGATTGTCATGGCAGACCTTTTCGCTTCGACCTCTGGACCCGAAGGTGCAGAGTGTTTCCGAATACCTGAGCGGCAAAATATACCGAGGTACGCGTGGAAACCAGGCGTAGGGGTCATAGTTGCTTGAACAGACAAGTTGTATCCGGCTAGCTATGTTATATTGCATTGTGATTGTAAGAAACATCTTCCAGAGAGAATAGTTCCGTTAAGGGTTCCTTTCCCTGGGTATACATGTGTTAATGTGCATGTCTGAACTGTGATTGAAAAAATCGCAGTATATTCAACATCTGGGGGTTCATATTTTAACGGCTGTAAAAACATCTTTAGTTCGCCGACCGAATATTCCCTTAACGGAACTAATGGGAACGTAGGGCATAAGCACAGGAGCCAGGCAATCCAGCTTGGCCAAAACTTAAGTCATATTGATGCATATAATGGCGAAGGAAAGGTACATATGGGGAAAACACGCATATGTGATGAGCTTGATGCTCGAAAAATAACAATAATAAGCTTCTGTCAAAGAAGCCCCCAGGTATAATTGACGTACATATTTGAGGATGTGTATGTCACAAGTGCACGGTTTAGCCGCACGAAAAGCTTTAAGGCTAAAAAGGAAAAAGCGAAAAGAGAGGAAAAAGTAATGGAAACAATAGGGAGAAGGAGACGAACAAAGAGTTCGACGCTAGGCATAGAATCTTCGTAGTCTGGCCGCGTTCCATGGGTTCGGCTCTAGGCGATTGTCTGACGCATCACGCAGGCGGTACGCTCCTCCGGTGAGAACTTCGTCAATGATGAAGGGACCCTCCCACTTGGGCATGAGTTTGTCCTTTTTCTTCTCCGGCAGGCGTAGAACAAGTTCGCCAACATTATAAGTCTTGGCCCTCACTTCTCTACTTTGATACCTGCGAGCCTGCTGTTGATAAAATGTGGAACGGGCTTTTGCAACATCGCGCTCCTCCTCTAGGGCATCTAAGTTGTCCTGCCGATCAAGCTCGACCTCTCTCTCTTCGTACATGTGCACTCGAGGTGAGTCATGAATAATGTCGCAGGGTAACACAGCCTCTGCGCCGTGCACCATGAAGAAAGGTGTATATCCGGTAGTGCGATTGGGCATGGTCCGCAGCCCCCAGAGTACGGAGTCGAGCTCCTCAACCCAGTGCTTGTCTGATTCTTTCAAAGATTGCACCAGTCTAGGCTTGATGCCGCTCATAATAAGACCATTGGCTCGTTCGACTTGGCCGTTTGTTTGCGGGTGATAGATGGAGGCGTAATCGAGCTTAATGCCCAGATTGGCGCACCAGTTTTTCACCTCATCGGCTGTGAAATTGGAGCCGTTATCGGTGATGATGCTATGTGGGACACCATAACGGTGTACAATGCCGGATATAAAGTCTATCACTGGTCCGGCTTTGGCCGTTTTAACTGGTTTGGCCTCTATCCACTTAGTGAATTTATCCACCATGACCAGCCGATATTTTTTCTTATGGCTTCCTCCTTTAAGGGGTCCAACCATATCAACCCCCAGACCGCAAAAGGCCAAGTGATGGGGATTGTTTGCAGAGCGGTGGGTGGCATATGGCTCTGGTTGGCGAAAAGCTGGCATCCGACGCAACGTTGGACAAGGTCCTGTGCGTCTGCTCGGGCCGTCGGCCAATAGAAACCTGTACGGAAAGCCTTGCTTACAAGGGCCCGAGCCGCAGCGTGGTGACCACCGAGACCGGCATGAATTTCAGCCAAGAGCTGCCGCCCCTCTTCCTCGGAGATACATCTTTGGAGTACTCCGGTAGCGCTTTTCCTGTAGAGTTCTCCGTCGTGAACCTTGTAGGCTTTCGAACGCCGGACAATGCGGCGAGCCTCATTCTGATCCTCAGGGAGTTCTCGCCTATTAAGGTAGGCCAAGAAGGGTTTGGTCCATGGGGCAATGACTGCCATGATGAGATGGGCCGACGGCGTTATTTCGGTGGCTGAGCCCCCGATGGTGTCAGTGTGTTCGGAATCTGGGGAAGTGGTCGAATCCGGACTGGTGTTGCCGCTCTCCCCTTGCCACACCACGGAAGGCTTAAAAAGCCTTTCCAGAAAGATATTCGATGGGACGGGGTCGCGCTTGGCGCCGATGCGAGCAAGGACATCCGCCGCTTGATTGCTTTCTCGAGCCACATGATGGAACTCGAGCCCCTCGAATTGAGCTGACATTTTGAGAACGGCATTACGGTAAGCTGCCATCTTTGGATCTTTGGCGTCGAAATCTCCATTTATTTGAGATATTGCGAGGTTTGAGTCCCCGCGCACTTCCAGGCGTTGTATGCCCATGGAGACAGCCATCCGAAGACCATGCAATAAGGCCTCGTATTCGGTTGCGTTATTGGAGTCTGTGTATAATATTTGGAGTACGTACTGGACTACGTCTCCAGTGGGGGACGTTAAAATGATGCCCGCTCCTAACCCTGCCAGCATTTTGGAACCATCGAAATACATAACCCAGTTGGAATATGTGCCGTACTCTTTAGGGAGTTCGGCCTCTGTCCATTCGACGACGAAGTCCGCCAGTACTTGAGATTTAATGGCTCGACGCGGTTTGTATGTTATGTCGAATGGAAGGAGCTCAATGGCCCATTTGGCAATCCGGCCCGTAGCATCGCGGTTGTTTATTATGTCATTGAGTGGTACTTCAGAAGCCACCGTGATCGAACACCCCTGAAAGTAGTGTCGTAGCTTCCGTGATGCCATGAAGACCACGTATGCTATCTTTTGATGATGAGGGTACCGGGATTTGCATGGTGTGAGGACAGTGGATACGTAGTATACCAGCTTCTGAAGTGGGAATTTGTGTCCGTCCTACTCTCGCTCAACGACGAGCACGGCGTTCACCACCTGGTGTGTTGCCGATATGTATAATAACATGGGTTCCCCGACGCTCGGCGCGACCAGGATTGGGTTGCTCACTAGAAGGGCTTTTATTTCTTCCAGTCCGGTCGTTGCCGCATCCGTCCACTCGAAATGATTGGTGCGCCGGAGAAGGCGATAGAGTGGCAATGCCTTTTCTCCCAATCTGTAGATAAAGCGGCTTAAAGCTGCCACACATCCGGCGAGTTTTTGGACCTGTTTAAGGTCCGTTGGCGTAGCCAATTGTGACAAAGCTCGGATTTTGGCTGGATTTGCTTCAATTCCTCTATTGGAAACGATGAAGCCCAGCTGTTTTCCAGCGGGGACGCCGAAAACACACTTTTCCGGATTGAGCTTGATGTCGTATGCACGGAGGTTGTCGAATGTAAGACGTAAATCATCTATCAATGACTCGACGTGCCTGGTTTTGATGACGACGTCATCCACATATGCTTCAACTGTCTTGCCGATCTGTTTCTCCAGGCATGTTTGAATCATGCGTTGGTAGGTGGCGCCAGCGTTTTTGAGCCCGAAAGGCATAGTGTTGAAGCAGAAAGGCCCATATGGTGTAATGAATGTCGTTGCGGCTTGATCGGACTCCTTCATCTTGATTTGATGGTATCCGGAGTATGCGTCGAGGAAACACAGTGAGTCGTGTCCTGCGGTTGCGTCAATAATCTGATCGATGCGAGGGAGGGGGAAGGGATCCTTAGGGCAAGCCTTGTTGAGGTCTTTGAAATCGACGCATAGGCGCCAGGATTTATCTTTCTTTGGTACCATCACCAGGTTTGCTAGCCAGTCCGGGTGTTTTATTTCTCTGATGAATCCGGCTTCGAGTAACTTGGCTAGCTCCTCTCCCATAGCTTGTCGTTTGGGTTCGGAAAAATGCCGCAGTGTTTGTTTGACCGGTTTATATCCCTTTAAGATACTGAGGCTGTGTTCGGCCAACCTACGTGGGATTCCTGGCATATCAGAAGGGTGTCAGGCGAATATGTCCCAGTTCTCACGCGGGAACTCTCGTAGCGCGGCATCGACCGTTGGGTCGAGTTGTGCCCCGATGGATGCTGTCTTCTTGGGGTCCGTCGGGTGGACTTGAAATTTGACTATTTCATCTGCTGGTTTAAAGGAGGTGGATTTGGGTCGCTTGTCTAGGATTACGTCATCCCTATCCATAGTGGAGCGCAGCGCGATCAGCTCTTCGGCCGCGAGGGCTTCAGACAATGCCTCGAGGGCCAGGGATGCGGTTTTATTTTCGGCGCGCAGTGCTATGTCCGGATCACTGGCAATAGTGATGGTGTCGTTGGGTCTGGGCATCTTGAGCTTCATGTACCCGTAATGAGGTATAGCTTGGAAGCGTGTGAACGCGTCTCGCTCTAGTAGGGCGTGATATCCGCTGTTGAAAGGGGCCACTTGGAAGGTTATCTCTTCGGACCGATAATTCTCCGGCGTGCCAAATACCATGTCGAGCGTGATTTTTCCCGCGCATCGCGCCTCCCGACTGGGAATGATTCCCTGGAAGGTCGTGCTACTTTGCTCAATGCGGCTCCTATCTATTTCCATTTTTATGAGTGTGTCCTCGTAGATGAGGTTTAGTCCGCTGCCGCCATCCATGAGCACTTTGGTGAGCCGGAAGCCGTCCACGATTGGACTGAGGACCAAGGCGGCTGGTGCCCGGACTGTCCTGAATTTTGGTTCGTCGTCGGCATTGAAAGTTATGGCCGTGTCGTTCCAGGTGTTTATTGTTGCGACTTGGCAGACTTCGGAGAGGTCGCAGAGTGCCCTTTTGCGCTGATTTTTTGAAGCGAAGGTCTCGAAGACCGTCAATACTCTGAGGTTGTCGTCTTCCGGGGGCTGTTGTTCTGGGGTATTTTTGGTGAGGAGATCTTCGCCGCTCTTGGCCACTTGCCAGAGTATCCAACATGCTCTAAGGCTGTGGGTTGGTGTGGTATCCGGTGTTGTATGTATTTTGCATGGCCTATCGAGCCATCCCTCTAGAACAGTTCCGCACCCTATAATGGGCTTTGATTTCTTTACTATTGGGTCAGGCGCCCCACGAGGGTGCGTCCTTTTTGCCCGGACGAGGGGCTGAGTTGAAACCGGTGGTTCCCAACGAGCTGCCTGGGTTTTCCAGGCGCTTTCCATTGCGCAGTACTTCTGTACTATGGTTGCCAAGTCAGCGAAGTGTAATACGCGACGGCGGTTGATGGCGTTGAGGATTCCTTCGGCCGTGCAATTGTTGCAGAATACTGAGATCACGTCTTCATCGCGGCAATCTTTAATCTTGTCTTTGACAAGGAGGAATCTGGCCCAAAAGTGATGGACCGTTTCCTGAGACTGTTGTCGTATGTACATAAGATCGCGTATAGCTGGGTGGGTGGGCGGTTTTAAATCTGAACCCTGACCCAATTTGGGATCCGGAGTTTGTAAATCTTTCAAACTTAATGGTTCGGACTTCGAGATATCAACTGATGTTTTAGGCCCGTCGTCCGATTCTAGGTTCGGAGGGCAGGGCACGTCGTTCCACGGACAGGTATTCGACTCCTCGAGCTCGGAAATCCGAACATAATTCGTCCTCAATATAGAGGAAGAGTTATTGTCTTGCTCCTCTACTACCGCTATCTGATGGGTGATCGGCGGAGATTTGATTTCTCTCTGGTCAGGTTTAAGCCCAATCCAATCGTAGTCTGTAGCGACCCCCAAGGTGGCGATGCGATCTAGGAGTTCGTTTAAAGACGACAACTCCATCGGATCCATCCGTTTGGAGTATTCGGAGTCAATGCGGAGACGATTTTCGATGACTCGAGAGGTCATCGTCGGCTTAACGGCCGAACAGGCGGTCATAGTAAAGCCGCCAAGTCGGAGGGTTTGGCCCGGAGCCGGGGCTCCTCCAGAGGTGATATTATCCTTGACAACAAGGCGAGCCATCAACCCTGTCTTCGACATCACAGCGGAACTCTCAATGAAAGCACCAATGTCGGTGTCAAAACCGGCGGATCTCGGGTAGGGGGTCCCGAACTGTGCGTCTAAGGTCGATGGTAACAGGAGACGGGGGACACAATGTTTACCCAGGTTCGGGCCCTCTCTATGGAGGTAATACCCTACTTCCTGTTTGATTGATCTTGATGAATATGAGTATTACAAGAGTTGATCTATCACAAGATCGTAATGGCTAAAACCCTAGAAGTCTAGCCTGTATGACTACGATTATGATTATTCGCCTCTACAGACCTAGCCCTCCGGTTTATATAGACACCGGAGGGAACTAGGGTTACATAAAGTCGGTTACAGAGAAAGGAATCTTCATTATTTGGTCGCCAAGCTTGCCTTCCACGCCAAGGAGAGTCCCATCCGGACACGGGTAGAGCCTTCGGTCTTTGTATCTTCACAGCTCATTAGTCCGGCCCATGGCTAACAGGCCGGACGCCCGAGGACCCCTTAGTCCAGGACTCCCTCACACATATATGCATCAAATAATTTTGAAACTCAGGCCCTGTTCGGCAACTCTCCGCTCCACGGCTCAGCTCCTGGAGCGGCCGGAGTGGAGCGGCACCGTAGCCTATTTTTTTGGAGCCGTCAAAGTGGCGCTCTGTCGGCTCCTGTTTTTTGAGGAGCTGGATGACTGCCGAACAGGCTCTCAATAAAATTATGATTAATAAGGAAATATGCACACCCATTATCTGTGCCGGCTCCAGCATCGAGCACAACTATCAAAAAGGGAAAGATGCCATGCATCAACAACACGACATCCTCGCGTGATGGCCCCCCACATCACACCACATCCGCGCGGCCACTCGAAGCCCACGAGAACTCCCTCTGGTGGTACCCACATCACGCCAGATCCGCGCAACCACTCGAAGCCCACGAGAACGCCCTCCGGTGGTCCCCACATCACGCCGCATCCGCGAGGCCGCTCGGAGCCCATGAGTACGCCCGTCCACGTGAATGCGCCGCCTCCCGCACCACGCCGCATCTGCGCGGCCGCTCGGAGCCCACGAGAACACCGGTCCCCCGCATCACGCAGCATCCGCGCGGCCACCGGAGCCCACAAAAACGCGCCCTCACCTGCCGCGCGCACGTGGTGGGTCCCCCGCATCGCGTCGCATCCGTGTGGCCGTTCGGAGCCCACGAGCAACACGTTTGCGGATGTTAGAGGGGCGCGGGGGGCTTTCCTCGGGTACGCGTAGCATAGCTGGCCCTAAACCTGAGCACGGGCAGGCGGATCCTGCCGTCGCCTAGGAACAACGGCCAATCACCCCCACCGTACACAACAGAGAGGCGGTGTGGGCCCGGCGCATCGCGGCCGCACATCTCGCCCCCGCACGAACATCGGGGCAGGCCGCCAGGGGCAGCCGCGGGATTTCGGCGCTAATTCCGCGGCCCGAGGGTTTAAGGAGCCCCTTCTCCCCTCTGGCTCCGCGCCAGCACCAACACAAAGCCTGGGGAAACAGAAAGCAGAGGAAGGGAAAGCAGCCGCGGCGAGGACGGCCGGGCTTCTGCCGGGAGAAGACCGAGGAGACGGGGGAGGGACTGACTGGGCTCCGGCTTCGCGGGCGCTCCTCCTAGGGTTCCGGGCGCCGGTCGCCGCCGGGGCAAGCGAGGTCTGCAACTCTCTTTCCTTTCCCCGACCCAATTGTACGGCTCCGGGTGGCGGGAAGCCGGGAACGCGACGCGTCCGCGTTTCGCCATTGCTTCGCTGGTCGAGTTCTCGAAGGGGGCGGTCGCCGTGCTGGCCGCTGCGGCGCTGTAGAGACTAGTTAGGGAGAGGCGCTGTTTTTTTTTTCCTTCTTTGCGTCTGTAACATTGTTCGTGGACTACTATTTTTGGCGAAGGTGGGCGGGTGGGTTCGCCCCTGGTTTCTGGAACCGGGAGCGCGTTTCCGTGCGAGACGAGCGCTTGATCAGGTGGCGAATTTACCACCCGTGGCTGTTTTTGCGCCATTTTCTACGATGATTTCAGCTATGCGGCTTCGTCCAGCCCATGTCTCCCTAGGACTAGGGATGGCGACTCTTTGCCAAATGTATGTTCTTTTTCCCCGTGTGCTTTCCCCTCGGTGGTGTTGGAAACTTCCGGGTACGTCAGATAGGTGGCGGATTAGTAGATTTTAAATAAAATTTTACAGTTTTGTTAACAATGGTGACTATATGCATAATTGTTTCATAAAGAACAAGAAGGTACTGTTGCGTTGGACTACAAACTGTGTGATAACGGGCTGTCATTTACTTACTCTTTTTGAAATTTCTTTTTACCGGTCGCCTGCATTTAAAAAAAAATGCAGTTGACTGCTGAACTCACACCGCCGAACGGCGTGGCGGAGCCGAGTGAGGAGATCTTGCTGGAGTTAGTGATTAGATTGGCGGTGGCAGGGGTGTTTGGCGCCGGGGGTAGGGGTTGGTTAGGTTGAACCCTTGATCCAGCGATGGCGGTGGTGGTGTCCGCAGGACATGATAAGCCGGAGGCAGCGGCACAATGGATGCAGGTTGGATTGAGGAGGCAAGCAGAAGAAGATCTGAGGAAAAAAAAAGATCCAACGTGTTGAACAGTGGACGGTGGTTTTAAAAAAACATCCGCCATAGTTATAGGCAGTTCCCTTTATTTATTCACACTTTGCATGATTTTTTTCTCATGCAGCATGCATTTGCTTACACCCCTAAATAAAAGAATTTTGTTGTGAATTCAGCACTGAACGGTCACATTTGTTGTTCAGAAAAATGGTCGCAGGGAATGCCCTGCCGTTAATTGGAGGTAAAGGAGATGCGGACTGGCAACCAAGCAAGGACCTGGGTTCATATGACCTTTTGCCAGCAAGTCTTTCAGGAGAAGAGCTGGCATTCAACATGAACAGTGGTGCTATTCATGGAAGCTGGAGGGATGCTGCCCCTGATCGCAGTGGGAGTGCACCTCCTAGCATGGAGGGGTCTTTGGCTGAACTTGATCACCTCATAGGCAAGCACAGTGGGAACCTTGAGGCCACATTGAGGAACTTGAGCTCTGGAGCTGTCAGTTCAGAGTCTGAGCTATGCTCTGATCCGGCATACTTAAAATATTATGGCTGCAAGGTGAATTTGAACCCAAGGCTTCCTGCACCGCTTGTCTCAAGAGAGAGCAGAAGGTTGATGAACCGGTCTAGCAAAGCTGGAGAATGGAGGCCATTATATGATCACAGCAGCAGTGACAGGTCCTTGACTCATCGTTCTACTCTATCAACACACAAGGAGGAGCCTGAGGATGACAGTTCATCAAAGTTAGATTCAAGCTCGGCAGAGGATGCTGGATGTCATACTGACAAAAGCACATCTAGCATAGGGTGTCACAGCTCAAAACTTGTAGGCTTAATGCAGGTAAATTGTCCATGTATTAACTCCTTAAGCACTTCTAGGTCTGCTGCGTTTGTTCCATATATAAATGAACCAAACTTGTGATTTCTTATTCCCAAAATACTTCATTCAACATCCATCAAGGTTTTTCTTGAACACCTTGATTAAACTACATGTCATTTTGCATCCATCAAGTATTAAATTCCACCTGAACAATTTTAAGGCGTTATGTCTTCACAATGAACAGGAAATGGAGCTTTTGGTGGGGGTAAATACCCAACTCATGATTAAACAGTGTAACAAGATACTAATTCACCTGCAGCGTACACCATCCTTTTCCAATCTTGAGTTAGAACTGTAGCAGCTGGGCTTTTCGGTAAAAGCATAACTAAATATCCTAAGTTCCCTAAAAAATACATATCTTGTGTCATATTTAAGATTTAAAACTTCGGCTTTGTTTTGAAATAGCAACTGTAGATCCAGAATGCTTAGTATGATTGATGTTTTCCTGTTACCTATCTGCCAAAAAAATAATCATATTTATCATTCGCAAAAGATGTTGGAAGTGGAAGTTCTTAGTAGTTACTCGTAAATCATGCTCTAATCATGGTTAAGGGCTTGTTTTTTTCTAATCAATGAGAAATTTAGTGGGCGTACGTGCGCACACTTGTTTGATGAATGACAGTGTATGTATTGTTGATTGACATTTTGGATACCTCATTTTGAACTAGTACTGATGGTTTGCTTATTATTTAGGAAAACTTTCATCGGAGCACTGGTTTATACAATAATTCTTCTGGTCCTTCAAATACCAATTCTGGTGATGAAGAATCTGTCTGTTGCATCAGCTCATCAATGAATTCCCCACATGATATTGTCAAGTCATCGGATTTGAATGGATTTCCAACAGATACCCCTCAATGGCCACGTGGGCCTATTGGGAGTCCAGTGAGAAATACACTTAGTAGCAACAGTCTCGTAGCTTCATCTCCTTCTACTTCATCCAGTTCTGTGAACAATATCATGGGAACTTCTCAGCAGGGAAATCCGAGTACTGAGATTAAGTCTGGTGGTGCAGTGCGTGCCATACTTAATGGTGTGGACTCCAGTATGAAAAACCTGAAGATTAATTTGGATACCCAGGGTAGTGCACATGTTAAGCAACAGCAGCAGAACAATGTCTTATTGCAGAATGGCTCATCGCATGGTGATCGTACTCAAATGATTCCCCAAGGCATCAATCTTCCTCAAGTTCCGTTTGTGAATAACTTCTCTCCTGCTCATATGAATCTATATTCTGGTGACATTCAGTTGATGCCCCACCATGGAATGCCAACGCCTTTTTATACACAGAATCCGTATTATCAAAATTCACAGTTACCTGGTGTCTTGATGCCCCCATATGGAATTGATGGGCATGGATTGCCTAGTTCATTCTTGCCACCTTTTATGACTAACTTTGCTCCTCAGCTTCCTGTCATGACACCTTCTGATACTCCTCTTACTCCGATCTTTAGTGGTAGACTAGCTGGTTTTCCTTCAACAGGAAATATTGCTGTAGGAGCTGAATTTTCGAACCCATTTAGTATTCATGAGCAACTTGGGGTAACTATGCCGCCATCTGTACCTGATCCTAGCCTCATTCATTATTTCCAGCAACCATCTATGTATCACTATGGTCTTGGAAATCCATATGATACGGTGAGGCCAAGTAGTAATTTTGTAGGTAACTTTACTGCTCCTTTTGGTTCAGAAAAAGTTGTGCCAGGAATCATGCACCAGTCAGGACAGAAAGTTCAGTTTCCAAATACTGGAGCTTGTAGCTCCCCTACAACCAGAAAACAAGGAAGTTATGTTGGAAATCATCCAGGCACCTCACCTTACATCAGTATACCAATGCCATATCCTACAACTCCAGTGTCTCATGGCCAACCTTCATCAGGAACATATCCTTGTGACAGGAGAAATGGTGTACCGGGATTCCAGTCCCCATCAAAAACTACGGGCCTTAGTCATGGGATTCAAGGGCAGCGAGCGGGGGAGAAGTCAGATCCCAATCCACACTGTTCTGTTGGTGAAGTTAGGTCCAACAAAGCCCACATGGTTGAGTTATCTGACATCAAAGGCCATATAGCGGAATACAGGTCAGTTGTGGAGTTAATTGTCTCTTTTGTTTTCCGCCAGATGTGTATAATCAAATGAAAAGTTTTGAGGCTTTAATTGCTTGTATGTTCTTGATCACAGCTCTGACCAAAATGGCAGTCGATTCATTCAGCAGAAGCTGGAGAATGGCAGCACTGAAGACAAGGCCTTAGTGTTTGCTGAAATCCTTCCTCATGCTTCATCGTTGATGACTGATGTATTTGGAAATTATGTGATCCAAAAGGTATGCTACTCTTTTTGTACAAGTTATTTCTGGTAAATTGTTTATGCAGGGCATGACACATTAACACTTGCATGATTGTACCTTTTCTGTAAGGCATATTACACACTTGTACCTTGTTACCAGCAGTAATTGTGAATTGTTTATTCCTTGCAGATGTTTGAACATGGGGACTCTGAGCAGAGAAGAGACCTTGCCAAAAAGCTTGCTGGTCATGTGTTAACTTTGAGCCTTCAGATATATGGTTGCCGAGTATTTCAGAAGGTAACTTGACTGCTTTTGCGGGAATATATATTTATTGCAGCATAATGATTTAGATTCTAGGGTCAATTGGATCTATGCCACCACAACTTTCACGAGTTGGCAAGCTATTACAATTCTTCCATCCTCCTCTATATGCCATTATGTTAAATTTGAGACACAAATACCCTTGTCTTCCTACTTTCACCCTCCCCTCATCTCCTTCTACCAAACTGACCTGCCATTAACTCCGGCGAGCATGGGGCCATGCATACTGTACTCCCACGAGAATGTTGCCTCGGTCGTCATGTACGCACAATTTTTACATAATGGCATATAGAGGAGGATGGAAGAGTTGTAATGGCATTTTTCCAATGTGCAGAATTGTAATGGCATTTTTCCAACTCGTGAAAGTTGTAGTGGCATATATCCAATTATCTATTGATGAATCATGTCACCCAACATGTTGTTGAATACTAGCATAGTAGCACGGCTTGTTAGATTGTTTCTCCCATTTATGTTGAGAAAACTTTGTGCAGTAAGTGATCTTCATCAAGTCATAGGACTATTTTAACTTGAATATCATATGCCACGTTTTCGTATTGTGCATGGTAATCCGGATGCAATTTTTGTTCCTGCCTGGCTAGTTATTAGTTGATCAGTATATGTTGAAGGTGAAACACGATCAAACTTTATTAAGGAACAAAAGTTCGTGATGCCATGTGCTTGTTGAGAACTGGCGAGGATGTTAGCTAACGTCCTGCAAAACTCACTCTGCTTTGGATCATTTGATTTTTTTAATGGATATAGTGGAAGCTTCTCTTCCAAGAAAGATGAAGAATAAATAAGGTGAGAAATCATTCCTGAATTGAGTGATTACAGATAAAACCCGTAGAGCTATAAGGCTGAGGACTGCATGCCAAAGATTGTAGAATTGTCTTAGATTTTATCAGTAGCCAATGCCGGGTTGTATGTTTTCGTGTTGTATCATCGCTGAGTTGAGTAATTACAGATAAAAACCGTAGAGCTAAAAAGCTGAGGGCCACAAGCCAAACATTTGTAGAGGTATCTTAGATTTTATCAGTAGCCAATGCCGGGTTGTATGTTCTTGTGTTGTATGATTTCTCATGAATTAGTGTGAGTCCTCAATATTTGCTCTCACTGTTGGATTTTTGTTTGCCTTCTTTACTGTTAATATCGCAGGCCCTTGAAGCAATTGAGCTTGATCAAAAAATAGAACTTGTTCGTGAGCTTGATGGACATGTTCTAGAATGTGTTCGCGACCAAAATGGGAATCATGTTATACAGAAGTGTGTTGAGTGTGTCCCTGTGGAGCATATTGGCTTTGTGGTGTCGGCTTTTCAGGGACAGGTTGCCAGCCTAGCCATGCATCCATATGGTTGTCGTGTTATTCAGGTAAATTGATAATGGTAGTTTATATTAAATCTTGCATCATTTGTGTGTGTTCAACTTCTCCTTTTGTCGGTTTGGCAGAGAATCCTCGAGCATTGCAGCAATGGTTCAGATGGTTTAGTAGATGAAATCTTGCAGTCCACTTGCATCCTGGCACAAGATCAGTATGGAAACTATGTCACACAGGTGAATTTTCTTAGCAGTCTATACTGTAATATCGTTTACACAGATGTCTGGACAGAAAATAATTCAATGGAGGATATGGTCTAGCTGACGAACTTAGATATTTGGTCCTTTTCTGATCCCTTTGTATTTGGTAGTAGTGTGTTAATCTACGCAAAGATTTGTTGCCACGTGAGCCAGTATAATCACTGATGTTGAGTCCAGCGAACATACAGTACGTATTACTTCTGTTATAACACTGCTCTTTTGCAGCATGTTTTGGAGAAAGGAAAAGCGCATGAAAGGAGCCAAATCATCAGTAAATTGGCTAGGCAGGTTGTGTCCATGAGCCAAAACAAATTTGCATCCAATGTCATAGAGAAGTGTTTCCAACATGGGGATGTAGCAGAGCGGGATCTTTTGATCAAGAAGATTCTGGAACAGACGGAGGGAAATAATTATTTGCTGGTACGTACGATGAATGTTGGCTTTCTATGTTTTCATGGTTAAATAGCTGATGATGTAGTTTTGTCAAAACTTGGCAAATGCCTAAACTCCGGGTAAAAGAGCAAGCAGACACCTTCCATGTAAAAACATCAACGGGCAGTATGAGTTCCAGAATCTTGACATAAAACATAGATTAGTGATTCATAGGGAAATCAGAAATGGTTCTCTTGATCTCTTCAGATACTGTGTGGCCATACTCTTGACTGTCACTGCTTGGCAGTAGTATCAATAATTCTGTTCTAACAAAGAAGTAATCATGTTCACTTGTATGCTGATTTCTATGTTTAAGTAGTTATAGGCTACAGCTTTGCTCATTCAATTTAATCCAGGATTGACATGCAATGTCATGATGCTTGTTTGTAGGTGATGATGAAGGACCAGTTTGCTAATTATGTGGTTCAGAAGATACTTGAAACATGCAATGGACAACAGAGGGATGCTCTTGTCAGTCGTATGAAGGGTCACTTGCAAGCGCTGAGGAAGTACACCTACGGCAAACATATAGCCAGCCGAATCGAGCATTTCTCTGGTGACGGTGCGTTCCCCCTGTCCAACTCTTGTCGATCACACTACCATTCTTATACTATGAAATAATTTGGCAACTTCTACTGAGGTTTCTCTTGGCCTGTGTTTCTAACTGCATTTAACTTGTTTGCTGCGTCCGTCATTTTCAGGTGCTGTGCCGCCGGGCTCCCAGAAGAAAGCCTGAACCGAAGACTACCTGGATCCTTCATGGAAAGTGTGCCGGCCACCCCTGGTCGACCCTGTCAGTGGAGAATGTGGGAAAAAAAAGGGGCGGCAATCGTGCTTTTCAGCAGTCTGAACATAACTGACTCCAGATCGTACAGATAGTCGTTGTCGCCCGTGTCTGGGTGTAGTTATGCTAGGATGATTGAGTGATGGTGATCGTATCGTGTGGCTGCTCATAGAGATTTCCCAGAATGGTGGTGTGGTAGAGTATACATGTCTAGACCTGCTTGGTGATGTGATTTGCTGACCCTGCGTTTCCAAGCGTTTGCTCTGTTTTTCTTCTTTCCAGTTTTTGCTCTGCCGGTTGCTGTGGATTTACCTTCGCTGATCATATTCTCCTGTGTGCGCAAAGCACCTCTCTGCGTGCAGATGTGAGGCATGTGACCAGGAGCCACCTGGCGTCCGAAAGGACGGAGATGCTAAGGCTGTCAAAGTAGGTAAAAAATCCTCTTGTTTTCCTCCCCTAACCCTAGGTGGTCAGGGCAAACTCTAGGCTTCACTTGCAAGCCCGTTGATTCGGCTCCCCTCTGCCTACCGCTCCGTTGACTGGTGGCAGAGAGAGGGATCCCGATGCCTTCACTCCTGTGGCTGGTGGCGGGGAGGGGGTCTTGGTGCCTTCGCTCGGCGTTGTGGACGGCGACGCTTCTTTGAGTTTGTCTTCTGCGCTCTGATCCTCCTTGAGTTCATCTGGACGTAATCAATGTATAGATTTTGTTGTCTTCTTGGGGCGGTGAGATTAGGGTTTCTCGTCATGCGGCGAGATTTCAGATCTATAGAAGGTTTCAACGCCGACGACTACGGCTTTGGGGCGCTAGTCCTTAGGCTGTCATTGACAAGCTAAGCTGGCCCCAGTATGAGAGCGACAACAACGGCACGTTGACGGCTCATTCTGGCGACGATAGTGGTCCTTCGATGATCTCAAAATTTTGATGTAGTTTTTATTACGACTAAGATGCTTTGTAGTTGCGGTGACCATTTAAAATTTTGATATATTTTTTATTATGATTGAGATGCTTTGTACTTGCGGTGAACTTTATAATACATTTGATCCTTTTCGTAAAGAAGGTAATTAAGAGAGAAGTTTGATGACCAATAGGAGAGTACCTACAGGAAAACACAATTTACAGTCGACAACCAATTAAATGAAACAAGATAAGCGCACCTATGCAGTGGATAGTTTAGTCATTAAATCCTTTTTATTATGCAATTAGCACCACAATCTGATCTAAGCACCTATGCATTAGGAGAGGCCTTAGGCTGCCGGCTGACAAAAGAATACAAGGTAGAATACTGACGGCTCACACCAGAACACAAGGCAGAATACTGACGAGGATGATAGGAGAAATGGAGCACACAGAAGCATGCCCTCGTTTCATTCTGTAATCAACCATCCTGAAAATGGTTAACGAATAGTACCATGCGCAACCATGCATCCCAAATTAGCAAAGGAGCAGCAAACACAAATGCTTCCACTCCCAATCGCACCGCGCGTCCCTCCTATCTAACCGTTCGGCACAGGCAGAGGTGGGGGATTCGAAAACTGGGAAAGGATCAGAACCCCCCACACAACATTATTCTACCACAGCAACGCGTAGCCCTGTTTGTTTGTTCAGTAACTCATCGTCCTCGGCCCAGTCGCCTAAGGGCTGTTTCATCATCGTCGGCTAGTCAAGGTGCTTGTCCTTCTCGGCCAGGAGGATGTCCTTCCACGCCTCGTAGAACATCCAGGTGATGCCCGAATTCGGCATCACCTTGAGGCAGCTCGCCCCCCACCCGCGGTAGATCCCCAGGAGGCCCTCCTCCTGGATCACTTCTGACAGGGCCGCCACCATGTTGGGCGGGCACTTCCCCTGCAGGGCACCCACCATAAGCCGCTTCCTCGCCACCTCCAGGGGGAAGCTGATCGTGCTCGCCGTGAGACCTGCATGCAACCAACAAGGAAAATGCGATGCCTGTTTACTGCCCTCGTGTTCCAAGTTGTTGTTTGGGCAGCAATTGAAATTCCGATTCTTATGTAGACTCGTAGTGGATTTTAAGATATTTCAGTTGGTAACCGAATGAAGCTAGTTGCAGGCAGTGTTGAATCCTTTACCTGTCAGAGCTCCAATAATTAGTAGCTCAGGACGGCTCAAGGATTTCTTCTTATGTAGGCGGCAGTATGAGGTCTTGATTGTGTCGTACATAAAGTAGTAGCATGTGCTGTAAGGAAGCATGCCAATTAGTGTCGGGAAGAGGCCAGAATAGAGACCTCTGATACCTTCAGTTCGATATATCTTGCTGAAGGCAATGCTAATGCTAGGATAAGTCACTCGATCCACGGTCAGGCGATCCTGCCATAGAACATAAACAATATGATACACAAGTAGAGTGTGATGGAACAACTTAATATATGGCTGGAAAAATAGTTTTAAGTTTTCGCTTCAACATCGAATCAGTTCAGCAATTACCTTAATTACTTCAAGAGGATGGCACATCAATGTACCAGCAATTCCAGCAGCCGCACCAGCAATAGCAACTGGAGATAACAAGTGGAGTGGAATATCGATTTTCATATTACCAAGCTGTATCTTTGGGCATCCATCCTCTTTCCATTTCTCTTGTGCTGACTTCATGCCCCTTTTGACATACTCAAATGTTCCAAGCTCAATTGCTTGAGTGGGAATAATGCGGATCATGTTGATTGTATTACCCACCCAAAGCCCTCTCCACCCATTATGTTCCATGATCTCCACAAAACTACCAGCGATATGTCTGGATCCTACGCCTACAACCATCCTTGTCCTGAAATAAATGAATACCATGATATTATGCGACCATTCCTTCATTTTGATCTATACATAACATTATATGACTATAGAACTCCATTAAGATATGTGAGCAAATTAGCATTCAACTTCAACATATAATGCCATACTCACATATTTCAACTCTCAACTTTCAACACCGAAAAGCTCAGCTGAAATAATTTTTCACAAATATCTCAGAAAGGCAGGCATAGGATACTACCAAGAATACCGCATCTCTAGCATTTAGAGATTAATTTGGATATGCACTGCATAAAGTAACATGTTTATACATGAGAATGTGATTATTATATTCTTGCAAGTAGAAGGTCTACACTTTTAGATCAAATGGAGGCTGAGAGTTAGAGTAATACAGTGAGAAATTGTGTAGAAAAACATGAGTTTGAAGTCCAATAGCCAACTTAGCAGCCTTGTAGTTTTGTAGCATATCAGTAAGACGGTGTCCTGGAACTTAACTTGTCTGCAAAGGTTGTTCCATGTTATCTTTGAATTTAGAGATTTAGTACTCAGTTTCCAGTCAACTTTCTCAAACTGGTTACTGGATCAACTATAGTTCACGACACCCAAGTTCTTTAGTGAAGAAGAACTTGAAAAGAAAGAGAACACACGAGTGTAAAAGAAATATCATGCTAAGGCCAGTTAGCTGGAGCACTGATTTCTGGCATCACATCTGAACTCCCAAGTGTGTGCATCAGCCCCAGATCAGAAAGTAAGTTAAAAACCAAGCTTACACCATCAAGGATCAGCACGTCAGGTTTAAAAATCATACCGGAGTACCAGACTTCATGATGAGTAAATAAATGAAACTGATCGAGTAAAGATGGTTAGATGGTTACCTGATAGTCTCAAGGGGAGCAAGAACAGCTTTGGACATAGCACCAGCTAACGCCCCACTGGCAAATTCTCTAATCTCTCTACTTCTAAAAAATGCCTGCAGTGGATTGGAAAAAAAGTAACATGTCAAGACAATCACTCACAAATCCATGTCCAGTTACATATTTCAGTTTGGTAGTTGGAACAACTAAATGCAAATATTACATGTGCACACCTGCAGATACATAAATTTATACCACGGAAAATTACAAGCGCCGAAGAGTAAATGTTGTTACAATATTTGCCTTTGTTCAAACCCAGAGAATATTCCTAGCACAACCAAAAATCTTTTCTCAACTTACCTAAGAGCATAAAACTAGTTGACTCATTCTAATGTTAAAATAAAATGGAAATTTGAAATGATAGTGCGTAAGGCTTTCATATTCTCTTTTGCCTTTTGAACCTAGCTCATTCTTTCCTCTTGCAGGTTCTCATTCTCCACAGACTAGATGCAAAAGGTGTAAGAAGGGGGAAATGTTCTCAGCTTTCAAGTTCTGAATATTATTTCCCAGTTGTAGCCTATCCCGGGCCTACAAATCAGTACAAAAAGTCATGCAGTAATTTGTATCGATACTCCATACAGGCGCGACAGCCGACAGGATTCGTGCGCATTGATTGGTTTAATCAATATACGGTTCTAACAATAGTAACATGCATCCACAGAAAAGCAACAAAAAGGCGCAAAAAAAGTAAGCTAAGAAAGCTTTTGTTCATGCACGAGTCAAAGGAAGAGACGAATAATGACAAATACTGAGATTAGACATGTTTCCCGGGTGCATTGGTGGGATAGGAAACAAAGAGCTCTGAAACGAATCTGCAAATTGTATTAAACGGAGAAGCAGATTCAGTAGCTACTTTCGCCGTCAGGGCAGAATATCCTCCTGTAAAATATCCTCAGCAGATATTTTCGCACAGTTCATGCGCTCCGCTCTGCGCCAAACAGGTCAGAATTCAAACGAGATTTGGTGTCGCTGCATCTACGGCCCTAACTAAACCGAAGCAAGCGAACGCATCCGTCCAGTGGGGGAACCGTTCGCCATCAGCCCCGTGTAAGCAGATGGGAACATCCAGCAGGCTGCGAACAGCAGCGGCAGCCTAATAGACTCTGGGATGGGAGGGAGGGGCGGGGCATGCTTACCCTGACGGCCTCCCCGACGTCCGGCAGGCCGGCGCCGATGACCTTGGCGGCGTCGAGGCCGTCGTCCTTGGGCAGCGCCATGACGAGGAGCTCCTTGTATCCGCCGCCGCTGGAGGCGGCCCCCTTGGCCCCGACCCCCACCCCGACCCCGGCGCCGGCGAAGCCGACGCTGGCGAGGGACAGGTTCCCGCCGCCGCCGCTCCCGGTGGGCGCGTCCTGGAAGCCCATGGCGATGGCGGCGCGTCCGGAAGCGGGGGTGGGAGGTCAATAATATCCCGGAGGGGAGGGGGGCGGCCGCAAAAAGGTGTCCGCTCGGCGCTCGAGGGGCCCGGGAGCGCGGCGCGGTGTCTGAAATACGGGGGCGCGCGCGTCAGTTTTGGTTCTCGGTTGAATCGGCTGCTGTGTCTTCGGGTAATTCGTCCGAGAGGAGGCGGCCAGGGCCAGGGACGGTGAGAAGCACCGAGGCAGAAAGCGGCGGCTAGGAGGCAGAGGCAGGAGGGAATCGGGCTCCAGCGATAGGGACGTAGGGTTTGGGGGTGGCCATTCGTTTGCTTGCTGGGCCGCCGAAAAGGAGAGGACCGCTGAAGGAACTCAGGCCTCTTTAAACTGCACTCCTCTATATTTTCTAGAAAAATAAATTAAACTGTGTATTTAGGTTTGTTGGGAAAATAATCTAAGGATTGCCTTTTTTCAGGAAAAAATCTAAGGGTCGCCTTTTTTGTTCTGGAAATTAGTCGGATGTACTCTCTCCGTTCCTAAATATAAGTCCTTTTAGAGGTTTTAAATGGACTACAATATACGGATATATATAGACATATTTTAGAGTGTAGGTTCACTCATTTTGCTCTGTATGTAGTCCCTCGTTGAAATCTGTAAAAATACTTATATTTGAGAACGGAGGGAGTATTATAATGGTTTTTCTTTCTTTTTTTGCAAAAGGAAAACTTTCATTAATCAACCAGAGCCATTACAATCCTGCTGACGTAAAAGGTCAATCTCATCAGGCACACGATGCAACCAAACAACAGTTTTAGGCGAAGAGCAACGTAATAACTAGACTAGCATATGAGGAACTTTATTTTCCTCACGGTTGACCGGACTAAAATCATGCTAACGACTAAGTAAAAGTTGTGTGGCATCTCCTACCAGAGCCGCTATTGGTGATCTACAGCAATCCGTTTTCACTATGAGTTTGTTCGGACTATGAGCAAGCGTCGGGTTTAAACCTTACTAGCAATGCTGCTGCTTCAGCTTCCAAAGCACTGGTGCATCTCTGAATGAATCCGCACAAAGCAAAGATAGTTGCACCTGTGTGATCCCATAGGATCATGCCGGCACCTCATGTCCTCCTCCTCTTGCCAGGAACCATCTATGTTAAAGCTTTACCCATTTCAAGGGGGGTTTCATCCAACGCTCTGTGGTACTGCTAGCGCCCAACAACATGTTATGTGGGTTGTTCCTAGCTCGACGCCCGCTGTAGTCGACTATTGCCTTCCCTGCATCAGCGTGCTGCTGGATGATGAGTAATGTGTGGATGTAGCCGGATAAGAATCTGCTTGATGCTGCTATAGGGGGCGTAGGCTTCTCATGATACACCTCGTTTCGTACATGCCAGTCTCGCCGGAGAGACATGATCATAGGTAGGCGTTCCTCGTCCGAGCAACGATCAAAGTTCACCAGAAGTACAAAGCATGCCAAATACAATACAAATTGTGTTGAGCTCTTGTGTCACCGAACGACCATCGCCGCAACCGCCGGAACAAGTCACAAAAGCGTCGTTGTCGCCGCTCGCATACTGGAGCTTCCCTTTGAATCAAAGGAATAGTGGCATTAAAATTACTATGGAATGAATTCCTACTCTTTTATCTCATAAGAATTTGAACATCTATTCGGGCCTCTTTTTATAGACTCAATACACTAGTAGGAAAAGGGGGCTTTTACCCCGGTTCATAAGGGCCTTTAGTCCCGGTTCTGGAACCGGGACTAAAGGGTCGTTACTAATGCCCTAGCCCTTTAGTCCCGGTTCTTACACGAACCGGGACTAAAGGCCGTCCACGTGGCCGGTGCGGGGAGCCCAGGCAGGAGGGCCTTTGGTCCCGGTTGGTGCCACCAACCGGGACCAATAGGCAGGGCCTTTTGTCCCGGTTGGTGTCACCAACCGGGACCAATAGGCATCCACGCGTCAGCAGCTGGCAGGAGCTGAGGTTTTTGTTTTTTTTTTGAAAGGGGGCGGTTTAGGGGTTTTGGGGGGTTAATTTAGGTGTTTCATATATTGTGTTAGCTAGCTAATTAATAGAGAAAAGTGTCATCTCTTATCTCCGTGCTTAGTCGACGCTACGTACTATATACGTATGGAGAGGAGTAGACACGCTAGCTAGTAATCAAATGAAGGAAACAGAAGATCGTCATGAACATATGCATACAGAGAGAAGTGATATCGACCACCTCTCCTTCTCCGAGATATTGGTCAAACAACAAGTTCTCGTATATCTATCCGACACTACCGGCTACATATATACAATAATTATCTCTTACAATACAATCTCCTAATTAAATTGTAGGAACACAGGGTCCACATAGTATTCTCCATTTTCAGCGATCACGTGGTCAAGGAAGAATGCCGCCAATTCCTCTTGAATTCCTCGCATACGATCTAGTGCTAGGAGTTCATCCCGCTTCCGAAACATCTAATTTGAAGAAGGGGGTCAATACATATATATATGAATAAATGAAACTCAACACAAATGATGGTAATAAAATAAAATTGTGAATATTATTGCTTACGCACTTCATATTGTTCTTCAGTGTAGCCCCGCTCACAGGTCATATAGCGGATGGACTCGCAAACGTAGTATCCACAGTAATTATTCCCGGGTTCCTGCCACAACCACTTTACAAGAAATAGAGGTCAATCAAACTGATAAGTAAGCATGCTAAATGGTATTGATGAAACTAGCGCTTGAATCACTAGGAGATGCGCGGAACATGCTATTATAGTACTTACTTTCGGGTGATTAAATTGCAGCTTCTTCGGCAGTCCCGGAGCTTTTGAGGTGAATTTTCTCCAAACCCTGCCAGACAAAGAAAACAATTACTTGATATCAGGAAATGAACAAAGTTGCTGATATGGTGGATAATGATCGATTTAACTTACTTCTCGAGCATTTGAGTCATGTTCGCATAGTCCTGGGGATCTTTTCGTCTCGAGTCTAAGACGGTTACTACTCCCTCCTCAAGCTTAATCTCTAGGAGAATATAGTGAAAGCTGCGCATGCATGCATAAGTCATCAATTACATTACCATAACCTGGACTAATAAGGGAAACCGAATATGCACAAGACAGTAACACTCACTTGAAGTTGTAAGGAAAGAGTATTATATCTTTGTTTTGATTTAATACCAACGATTGTAGCAAGTTGGCTGTTAGAAATATGCCCTAGAGGAAATAATAAATGGTTATTATTATATTTCTTTGTTCATGATAATTGTCTATTGTTCATGCTATAACTGTGTTATCCGGAAATCGTAATGCATGTGTGAATACATAGACCACAACGTGTCCCTAGTAAGCCTCTAGTTGACTAGCTCGTTGATCAACAGATAGTCATGGTTTCCTGACTATGGACATTGGATGTCATTGATAACGGGATCACATCATTAGGAGAATGATGTGATGGACAAGACCCAATCCTAAGCATAGCATAAAAGATCGTGTAGTTCGTTTGCTAGAGCTTTTCCAATGTCAAGTATCATTTCCTTAGACCATGAGATCGTGCAACTCCCGGATACCGTAGGAGTGCTTTGGGTGTACCAAACGTCACAACGTAACTGGGTGACTATAAAGGTACACTACGGGTGTCTCTGAAAGTGTCTGTTGAGTTGGCACGGATCGAGACTGGGATTTGTCACTCCGTATGACGGAGAGGTATCTCTGGGCCCACTCGGTAATGCATCATCATAATGAGCTCAATGTGACTAAGGAGTTAGCCACGGGATCATGCATTACGGTACGAGTAAAGTGACTTGCCGGTAACGAGATTGAACAAGGTATTGGGATACCGACGATCGAATCTCGGGCAAGTAACGTACCGATTGACAAAGGGAATTGTATACGGGATTGATTGAATCCTCGACATC
Organism: Triticum aestivum; assembly: GCF_018294505.1. NCBI lineage: Eukaryota > Viridiplantae > Streptophyta > Magnoliopsida > Poales > Poaceae > Triticum > Triticum aestivum. The sequence continues at coordinate 386,589,830 of NC_057808.1, read as the reverse complement.
GTGGTTCATCTGATGAGATCATCGTGGAACATGTGGGAGCCAACATGGGTATCCAGATCCCGCTGTTGGTTATTGACCGGAGAGGCGTCTCGGTCATGTCTGCATGTCTCCCGAACCCGTAGGGTCTACACACTTAAGGTTCGGTGATGCTAGGGTTGTAGAGATATTAGTATGCGGAAACCCGAAAGTTGTTCGGAGTCCCGGATGAGATCCCGGACGTCACGAGGAGTTCCGGAATGGTCCAGAGGTGAAGAATTATATATAGGAAGTCCAGTTTCGGCCACCGGGAAAGTTTCGGGGGTTATCGGTATTGTACCGGGACCACCGGAAGGGTCCCGGGGGTCCACCGGGTGGGGCCACCTATCCCGGAGGGGCCCATGGGCTGAAGTGGGAAGGGAACCATCCCTTAGTGGGCTGGGGCGCCCCCCCTTGGGCCTCCCCCTGCGCCTAGGGTTGGAAACCCTAGGGGTGGGGGGCGCCCCACTTGGCTTGGGGGGGAAGCCACCCCCCCTTCCCCTTGCCCCCCCATGTAGATGGGTTCCAGGGCCGGCGCCCCCCCCCCTCCAGGGGTCCTATAAATAGTGGGGGGAGGGAGGGCAGCAACACCACAGCCCCTGGCGCCTCCCTCTCCCCCTGCAACACCTCTCCCTCCCGCAGAAGCTTGGCGAAGCCCTGCCGGGATCCCGCTACTTCCACCACCACGCCGTCGTGCTGCTGGTTCTCCATCAATCTCTCCTTCCCCCTTGCTGGATCAAGAAGGAGGAGACGTCGCTGCTCCGTACGTGTGTTGAACGCGGAGGTGCCGTCCGTTCGGCACTCGGTCATCGGTGATTTGGATCACGGCGAGTACGACTCCATCAACCCCGTTCATTGGAACGCTTCCGCTCGCGATCTACAAGGGTATGTAGATGCACTCCTTTCCCCTCGTTGCTAGTATACTCCATAGATGGATCTTGGTGATGCGTAGGAAATTTTAAAATTCTACTACGATCCCCAACATTGGCCTCGGCTTCTTTGGGATGTTTTTCAACCGTATATGCATCTATGAGATTTGTGTTAATGAACCCAATATCACCGATTTGTCTTTTCTTCAATTCGGCGATCTTCAATCTGCATAATATAGTGAGGATAAGTATAAATACATGCAATGAAAGAGCTGACCTATATAGAGAGACTTAATGACAGAAGTAGTACTACTTACAGACAGTAGCAAGTGATCATTGTTTTATCGAGGGCCTTTTGATTGTAAAACTGGAAGAAATCCTCAAATGGAACATTCAGCAGATCAATTCCAACGAGGTCATGCTCCGGTTTAACTCTCAGCGTCAAAGTATCCATCCCATCAGACTCTCTGCAGGTTTTCATGTACCAATCATGTAGTCTTCGCATCATTGTGCTTAGAGATCTTTCATCTTTGACGAGAGGCTTCCCGTAATGGTATTTGTGTTCGTCCACCTCCATGATTTCATAATGTACATCGTCGGGCAGGTAATCTCCAAGATTGCTATAACCGGGCACCATACTCCGATCATTAGCGACGATGTCTTTTGACACCTTGAGCGGGGCACGATTGGTTCGCTTGTTCGCAGAGCTGGGCAATTTTTTTCCCAGCTCGTCGTTCTTTTAACCTTTTATCACTGACAGTACTTCCCGACCGCTCCGCTTCAGCATATGTCTTTGCAAGAATGCGCTCATAGTTGCCTCTCGGCGGAGACTTTGGTGGTTTTGTCAGGGCAGCCAGAGTGCGCTTTGCTTTCACCGGATCTACCTTCTCCTCCGGAGGTGGATGTTTCTTTGCTTTCACCCCTTCAAAGAAGTTTGTCACTTCGGCTCGCACGATCTTCCTGGTTTCCTCCTCGGTCCTCTCGTATGGTAACTTCTCTGGAGTCTTCAGAGAAGGACCGAATCTGTATTGCCTCCCGCCTCTGGCAGCTGTACTGCTAGACGCCGGCAGAGCAGACGGAGCGGCTGCGGCTGTCTTCTTTCCTTGCTTACGAGGCGGAGGAGAAGGACTACGACGCGCCGGAGCAGCCGCAGCGGCGGCGGGTCTCTTCCGCCCTTGCTGACGAGGCGGAGAAGGAGGAGGCTGGCTGCTTTGGCGCTGGCGGAGAAGGAGGCGGAGTGCCGCCACGCGCCGGAGAAGGAGTTTGAGTGCCCTGATCACTCGCTGGAGGAGGAGGCGGAGTGCCCTTACTCGCAGGAGCCGTCCAGTTCGGAAGCTTGATGAGCTCCTTCCGCCATAGGCATGGAGTCTTCAGAGCAGAACCCAGCCGAGTCTCCCCTTCACCGGTAGGGTGGTCAAGCTGGAGCTCCTCAAATCCCTCCGTTATTTCATCCACCATCACCCTAGCATATCCTTCTGGAATCGGCCGGCAGTGGTAGGTTGCGCCGGGTTCAGGAGGTAAAACAGAGCCAACAGCCGCCTTGACTTTGAAGTTCTGCCATTCCTCCATAAGGTGGCAATGTTGAGACTCTGTGATAGCATCCACGGGGTAGCTAGCAGGAGCCGCATGCTCCAGCTGAAGCAGCTCGGTGGAAGCCACGCTGCTTCTCCGCTGAGATGGCGGTGTAGCTTCGGGGGCAGTTTCGGCATGTCGATTGCCGTCTCGTTCCTCTAGCGCTTGAACCCTTTCATGCAGCTTCTGAATTTGGATCTGCTCCACTTTTTTCCTCCTCTCCTGGCTTTTGTAACCGCCCGCGTCCGGAAAACCAGCCTTCCACGGAACGGAGCCTGGCGTGCCTCGTGTCCGTCCAGGGTGCTCAGGATTCCCGAGGGCCATTGTGAGCTCGTCGTTCTCTCTGTCTGGAACGAACGTCCCTTCCTGCGCTCTATCGATATATTGCTGAATCTTCTTGACTGGTATTCTCAAAAGCTCGTTTGTCCAAACGCACCTCCCTGATACAGGGTCCAAGGTTCCGCCAGCCCCGAAGAACCAAGTCCGGCAACGGTCTGTCCAGTTCATTGTCTGTGGTTCGATCCCTTTTTCAAGCAGATCATTCTCAGCCTTGGCCCACTTAGGTCGGGCTTTGAGGTAGCCACCTGACCCCGTGCGATGGTGAAACTTCTTCTTCGCAGCATTCTTCTTGTTTGTCGCTGACATCTTCTTACTATTTTCCGATGTCTTATGGGCCACAAATGCGGGCCAGTGATCTCTGATCTTCTCATACCGGCCGATGAATTCTGGTGTCTCTTCTTTGTCGACAAACGTTTTCAGCTCATTCTTCCACCTCCTGAATAGGTCTGCCATCTTCTTAAGAGCATGAGACTTGATTAATGCTCTATAACTGGCTTCTCCGGATCCTCCTCTGGCGGTAGGGTGAAATTTGCCTTCAGCTCAATCCAAAGATCATCTTTCTGCATATCATTGACATAAGACACCTCAGGGTCTTCCTTCTTAGGATTATACCATTGGTGGATGCTGATCGGGATCTTGTCCCTAACTAGAACCCCGCACTGAGCAGCAAATGCATCCTTTGTCCGGAGGGGTTCAATCGGTTGGCCGTCGCGCGCGATTGCTGTGATCTCAAACCTTTCATCCGAGCGCAACTTTCTCTTCGGGCCTCGTCTCTTTACCGAAGTTGTGCTCGATCCGGAGGGCTAGAAAAAAGAAGAAAGACGAGTGTTAATTAATATGTGTACATACCAAAACAATGGATGCATCAATTAGCTAGTCAACACAGGCTTAACTAATATATTTACCTGGCCGGACTCTGTTTGGTCACCAGAGCCGTCACCACGGGCTCCTTGCACCAGCATTGGGTCACCGGAGCCATCATAATCATGTCTTTCCTCCTCCACTCTTCGATCACCGTAGCCTGCTTCTTCACCCTGTTCTTCCAGACCATCATTGTCGTTAAGATACGACAAGATATCACCTCCGGCTAAGATTATGTCCCCCAACACCTCTTCTGCTTGCTCATCTCGTCTGTGCTCCATTGTTTCTGCAAATATTACAACATGGAAATTATTACACAAACATGACAGCAGGTGGATATATTAGTGCAAACGTAGACCTAGCTTATTCCGGGTTTGGGGTGGCCTAGGCAACGCTTCAAGGGTAGGGGCGCGGCGGGAGGGGGTAGGAGACCGACATCATTTTTTTCTAGGGTTTGGGTGTCCTCGAGAGTTTTGGTCGAGCGAGAGGGCCGGGGGGTGCTCCCGTGGTATAAGTTATCACGGTCGAGAGGGGGTATAAATATCGACCGTCCATCATGTCGAAGTTATCTGGGGGGGAGTTATATATATCGACAACGACGACATACATACATGGGAAAATAATGTTATCGGGGAGGGGGTATATCGACCCCCCCACGTGTTGAAGTTATCGGGAGGGGGTTATATCGACAACGACGACATACGTACATGGGAAAATAATATTATCGGCGGGGAGGGGGTATATCGACCCCCCCTCGTGTTGAAGTTATCGGGAGAGGGGTATATCGACGACGACAGACCCGATAAAACATAAGAAAACGAAGAAGAAATAAAAAGAGGAGAAGAAGAAAAGGAATAGAGGAGAAGATCGAAGAAAAAAAAGAAGAAAAAAAAAGAGGAGAAGAAGAAAGGAATAGAGGAGAGAAGAAGAAAAAATAGAATTTTTTCTATTTTTTCTTCTTCTCTTCTATTCCTTTCTTCTTCTCCTCTTCTTTTTCTTCTTTTTTCCTCTTCTTATTTATTTCTCCTCTTCTTCCTCTCCTCTTCTTCTCCTTTCTTCCTCTTCTTATTTTCCTTTTTCCTCTCCTTCTTTTTCTTCTTCTTCCTTTCCTAGCTAGATATATAAAACTTTTTTAAAAATGTAACTTTTGCATATATAAAACTTTTCCATGGATCATCATTTCTCATATATATCCATCTATAGCCACATACATATATAAATGGAAAAAAATGCTATGAACAAAAATACATATATACTTGGTAAATATTCTATGAACATCGTTTCTCATATATATCAATGCATACATCCATGGATCATCATTGCTCGTATATCCATAGTCATATATAAAAACTTTCTGTATATGAAAAAAAAACATTTTTTGACATATTTAGCACATTCTAAATTTTCCTAACTCTTTTACAACCACAAAAATTACTCCAACTTCATGACAGTACCCACACTCCATTTCACCAAAAACCTTCTGATCCATAGTTCAAAATTTTCAAATTCCATTCAAATGAAATTTGAACCAAATTCAAATTCCTTGCTGAAAACCTATTCTAAACCAATCCAAAAATTCTAAAATTTTGCCATCACCTTTGTCTTGCATCAGTACCTCACCACAAAAAATATCATAAATTCTAAAAATGCCCAAAGCCATCTAGCATTTGATCAAACACCCTCTATATGCACTGTTCATATCTGTAAAAAAATTCAGAAATTTCAGAAAATTGGACGGCGTCTTGCTGCTGCTCCACTCCTTCTCCTCTCCTCTCCTTCTCCTCTCCTTCTGCTCTTCAATGCGTCGGGGTCGACGGCGACCATGGAGCAGGGGCGGCAGAGAGCAAGGGGCACTCGGGCGCAAGAGCAGCGCTCGATCGGGACCATGGGAAAGGGGGGCTCACTTCGAGGGGGGCGGCGATGGCAGGAGTCCGGCGACGAGGACGGCGGGCTCGGGGCGGCACGCGGTGACGGGGACGGCGGTCTCGGGACGGCAGGCGGCGACAGGGACGTGGAGGGGTGGGCTCGGGGAGGCACGCGGCGATGGGGACGACGAGGACGGCGGGCTGAGGGATGCCGGCGACGAGGACGGCGCGGGCTCGGGGAGGCGACGGTGTTGGCGGCGGCGTAGACAGCGACGAGGAGCGCGCGAGCGATTTGGGCAGCCTGGCGGCGGGGGCAACTGGCGAGGGAGGCGACGGATATGTGAAATTTTCACAAGTCCTGGTTATATAGCAAGGGCATTGGTCCCGGTTTGTGGCACCAACCGGGACCAATGCCACCCTTTAGTCCCGGTTGGTGCCACCAACCGGGACCAAAGGTCCCTTTTCAGCAGCGCAAAGGGCG
>NC_057808.1:386567381-386581548 GCF_018294505.1 Triticum aestivum | reverse complement strand
CATTGGCTAGGACGAACGGTTCGTCAGTGTACCCAAGATTGTTCAGATCCACTGTTGTCATTCCGTACTGTGGGTCTACCTGTACCCCGCCTCCTGACAGATTGACCCATTTGCACTTAAACAAAGGGACCTTAAAATCATGTCCGTAGTCAAGTTCCCATATGTCCATTATGTAACCATAATATGTGTCCTTTCCCCTCTCGGTTGCTGCATCAAAGCGGACACCGCTGTTTTGGTTGGTGCTCTTTTGATCTTGGGCGATCGTGTAAAATGTATTCCCATTTATCTCGTATCCTTTGTAAGTCAATACAGTCGAAGATGGTCTCCTGGACAACGAGTACAACTCATCACAAACAGTGGTGTCACCTCTGAGACGTGTTTCCAACCAACTGCTGAAAGTCCTGATGTGTTCACATGTAATCCAATCGTCACACTGCTCCGGGTGTTTGGAGCGCAGACTGTTCTTGTGTTCATCGACATACGGGGTCACCAAGGTAGAGTTCTGTAGAACTGTGTAGTGTGCTTGAGACCAAGAATATCCGTCCCTGCATATTACTGAGTCCCCCCTCCAAGCGTGCCTTTTCCAGTTAGTCTCCCCTCATACCGCGATTTAGGGAGACCTATCTTCTTAAGGCCAGGAATGAAGTCAACACAAAACCCAATGACATCCTCTGTTTGATGGCCCATGGAGATGCTTCCTTCTGGCCTAGCGCGGTTACGGACATATTTCTTTAGGACTCCCATGAACCTCTCAAAGGGGAACATATTGTGTAGAAATACGGGCCCCAGAATGACAATCTCGTCGACTAGATGAACTAGGACGTGCGTCATCATATTGAAGTAGGATGGTGGGAACACCAGCTCGAAACTGACAAGACATTGCGCCACATCACTCCTTAGCCTTGGTATGATTTCTGGATCGATCACCTTCTGAGAGATTGCATTGAGGAATGCACACAGCTTCACAATGGCTAATCGGACGTTTTCCGGTAGAAGCCCCCTCAATGCAACCGGAAGCAGTTGTGTCATAATCACGTGGCAGTCATGAGACTTTAGGTTCTGGAACTTTTTCTCTGGCATATTTATTATTCCCTTTATATTCGACGAGAAGCCAGTCGGGACCTTCATACCGAGCAGGCATTCAAAGAAGATTTCTTTCTCTTCTTTCGTAAGAGCGTAGCTGGCAGGACCTTCATACTGCTTCGGAGGCATGCCGTCTTTTTCGTGCAAACGTTGCAGGTCCTCCCGTGCCTCAGGTGTATCTTTTGTCTTCCCATACACGCCCAAGAAGCCTAGCAGGTTCACGCAAAGGTTCTTCGTCACGTGCATCACGTCGATTGAAGAGCGGACCTCTAGCTCTTTCCAGTAGGGTAGGTCCCAAAATATAGATTTCTTCTTCCACATGGGTGCGTGTCCCTCAGCGTCATTCGGAACAGCTAGTCCGCCAGGACCCTTTCCAAAGATTACGTGTAAATCATTGACCATAGCAAGTACGTGATCACCGGTACGCATGGCGGGCTTCTTCCGGTGATCTGCCTCGCCTTTGAAATGCTTGCCTTTCTTTCGACATTGATGGTTGGTCGGAAGAAATCGACGATGGCCCAGGTACACATTCTTCCTGCTTTTGTCCAGGTATATACTTTCAGTGTCATCTAAACAGTGCGTGCATGCGTGGTATCCCTTGTTTGTCTGTCCTAAAAGGTTACTGAGAGCGGGCCAATCGTTGATGGTTACAAACAGCAACGCGTGCAGGTTAAATTCCTCCTGTTTGTGCTCATCCCACGTACGTACACCGTTTCCATTCCACAGCTGTAAAAGTTCTTCAACTAATGGCCTTAGGTACACATCAATGTCGTTGCCGGGTTGCTTAGGGCCTTGGATGAGAACTGGCATCATAATGAACTTCCGCTTCATGCACATCCAAGGAGGAAGGTTATACATACATAGAGTCACGGGCCAGGTGCTGTGATTTCTGCTCTGCTCCCCGAAAGGATTAATGCCATCCGCGCTTAAACCAAACCATACGTTCCTTGGGTCAGCTGCAAACTCAGCCCAGTACTTTCTCTCAATTTTTCTCCACTGCGACCCGTCAGCGGGTGCTCTCAACTTCCCGTCTTTCTTACGGTCCTCACTGTGCCATCGCATCAACTTGGCATGCTCTTCGTTTCTGAACAGACGTTTCAACCGTGGTATTATAGGAGCATACCACATCACCTTCGCAGGAACCCTCTTCCTGGGGGGGCTCGCCGTCAACATCACCAGGGTCATCTCGTCTGATCTTATACCGCAATGCACCGCATACCGGGCATGCATTCAGATCCTTGTACGCACCGCGGTAGAGGATGCAGTCATTAGGGCATGCATGTATCTTCTGCACCTCCAATCCTAGAGGGCATACGACCTTCTTTGCTGCGTATGTACTGTCGGGCAATTCGTTATCCTTTGGAAGCTTCTTCTTCAATATTTTCAATAGCTTCTCAAATCCTTTGTCAGGCACAGCATTCTCTACCTTCCACTTCAGCAATTCCAGTACGGTACCGAGCTTTGTGTTGCCATCTTCGCAATTGGGGTACAACCCTTTTTTGTGATCCTCTAACATGCGATCGAACTTCAGCTTCTCCTTTTGACTTTCGCATTGCGTCCTTGCATCGACTATGACCCGGCGGAGATCATCATCATCGGGCACTGGTTCCTCTTGATCTTCAGCAGCTTCCCCCCTTGCAGCATCATTGGGCACATTGTCTGGTTCCTCTTGATCTTCAGCAGCTTCCCCCGTTGCAGCATCACCGTATTCAGGGGGCACATAGTTGTCATCGTCCTCTTCTTCTTCGCCGTCTTCCATCATAACCCCTATTTCTCCGTGCCTCGTCCAAACATTATAGTGTGGCATGAAACCCTTGTAAAGCAGGTGGGTGTGAAGGATTTTCCGGTCAGAGTAAGACTTCGTATTCCCACATATAGGGCATGGACAACACATAAAACCATTCTGCTTGTTTGCCTCAGCCACTTCGAGAAAATCATGCAAGCCCTTAATGTGTTCGGAGGTGTGTCTGTCACCGTACATCCATTGCCGGTTCATCTGCGTGCATTATATATAATTAAGTGTGTCAAAAACCATTACATAACATCATGAATAGATAATTAAGTGACCAAATTAATAGAAGTTCATCATCACATTAGAACCAAAGTACATACATAGTTCTCATCTAACAACATATATATAGCTCTGCAGAGCATCTAATTAATTAAACCATACATTGAAACTATGTAAAACATTTCAATGCGAAAACAAATGCGATCATAATCGCAACCAAGGTAACAATTGATCCAACGGCATAATGATACCAAGCCTCGGTATGAATGACATATTTTCTAATCTTTCTAATCTTCAAGCGCATTGCATCCATCTTGATCTTGTGATCATCGACGACATCCGTAACATGCAACTCCAATATCATCTTCTCCTCCTCAATTTTTTTATTTTTTCCTTCAAGTAATTGTTTTCTTCTTCAACTAAATTTAACCTCTCGACAATAGGGTCGGTTAGAATTTCCGGTTCAACCACCTCCTAGATAAATAAAATCTATGTCACGTTGGTCGGTATATTTGTCATAAACAATAAATGAACCAAATAGTTATAAAAATATAATATATACCACATCCGAATCATAGACAGGACGAGGGCCGACGGGGGCGGATACCAAAACCATCGCACTATGTAATAAGAAGGAATAATAAAAGTAACAAAATTAGACAAGTAACTATCTAAAGTAAGAATTTTTTCCTTTCAAAAAGAAGATAAGAACAAGAGGCTCACCACGGTGGTGCTGGCGACGAGATCGGCGCGGGCGATCGACGGCGGTGAAGACGGGGACGGGACGTGACGGACCGCTAAACCTAGACAAATCTCGGGGAAAATGGAGCTCGGAGGTCGAGTTTCGAGAGGACAAAGATTAAATAGTGTGGCTCAGACATTTCATCGAACACCTCATGTGCATAGGAGGTGAGCTAGAGCACCCAAATGCCCTCCCCTCGCCGGCCAAAAAAACAGAGCACTCTGGAGTGCTCTGCTGTGGCGATGGGGTATATATGGAACTCATTGGTCCCGGTTGGTGGCACCAACCGGGACTAAAGGCCTTTGGTCCCGGTTGGTGCCACGAACCGGGACCAATGCCCCCTTTAGTCCCGGTTGGTGGCACCAACCGGGACCAAAGGCCTTGTGCTGCCCCGCGTCAAAAGTTTAGTCCCACCTCGCTAGTTGAGAGAGCTCGAGAGTGGTTTATAAGCGCTGCTGCGCCCACCCTCTCGAACTCCTCTCAACTGCAGGCTTTCGAGCCTAACTATTCTCTTTGCCTGTGGGGCCTACTGGGCCTTCTGCGGGCCTGAATCCTGGCCCATGGATGGGTTTCTAGTCGTATTCAGGCCGTGGTGGCATAGTAGGTGGCATAATTTTTTTCCTCTCTTTTTTTCTCTTTTGCTTTATTTGTTTTGTTTTGTTTCTACTTACAACAAAAAACTTATTTATTTTATTTCTAATTACTTATGTATTTTACTTTAATTATTTTATTTTTATTTATTTTACTGCTGCTATTTTTATTTATTTTACTGCTGCTATTTTTACTTAATTTATTAAGGTTTATTTATTATAGTTACTATAGTTTATTTTATTTTATTTTATTAAGGTTTATTTAGTTTTATTTATTTTATTAAGGTTTATTTATTTTATAAATATAAAAAAATGAACATAGATGCGCTTATAGAGAAAATTAAACCTAGATTCACAGTAAATTTCAATTTACTGTGAATTTAGGTGAAATTTCCTGTATAAGGGCATCTATTTTCACTTTAAGAGAAGCTCAACAAGGCATAGAGGGACGGGTTTATAAACTGGTGTGAGCGCCCTTCGGTTGGCGAGGTGGGACTAAACACTGGCCGCAACTAGGACCAGCCCTTTAGTCCCGGTTTGTGGTATGAACCGGGACTAAAGGATGGTGGGCCAGGAGCGTGGCCCATTGGTCCCGGTTTGTCCCACCAACCGGGACCAAAGGGTCCGGACGAACCGGGACCAATGCCCCCACGAGGCCCAGCAGGCCCCTGGCCGCACGAACCGGGACCAATGCTCACATTAGTCCCGGTTCGTGACTGAACCGGGACTAATGTGAATATTGCCCTGTGACCAAAGCCCAGTTTTCTACTAGTGATAGTGTAGGGTCGAGGCGTCTGCCCGGTGTTTTTTTCCTGTGTTTCCATCCAAACAACTATCCCTATAGCTTTTATGTGTGTTTTGTAACCCTTTAGTTTACATGTGAACCCGACGTGTTCTCCTTTCGATCGGTTCACCACTTCACCATGGACGGGCGCGAGCGTCCATCGGCGAGCGCATCGAGAAGGGGAGCGGATGGTCGTCGCGTCATCTAGAATACTATATGGGTGTGCCCTGCTCCCCCTAAGGTACGGATTTTTGCCTGGCGGTTTGTCTATGCTACATCGAATCATTGCACATACTGGTACACTATCGAAGGCATTCATCATATAGAGTTTCTCTCATATTTTGATCGTGAGTTATAATTACATTCATTTGAAGTGTGTCATTATAAAGTGTATTATCGATTTAAGTTGACATCCAAAGGCATTGTGAAAAAGATATGTCATCACACTTGCATTTTCTCAAAAATGCTATACACACAATGTCTTATTGTGATGCTTATAAGCGAGATATGTAGCCGCTTCTTACCCTATGATCTTTCCTACTTATAATGTTTGGAGTTGGTGGTGAGTCCACATGTGAGATCAACAAGCTTAAAAATAAACAAATGCACTTTTACCCACACACATATGAGACTAGCAACCTTTCAAAAGGATTTAAAAACACTTCCAAAGGATATAAATAAACAAATATACCTTTACTCACATGTGGGGCTAACACAAATAAACACGGTAAGTACTACTTTCATGTGAGAGTGAGACCAACACTTACAAAAGGCACAAGTAACAAATGCAGAAATACGACTCCAACACAAAATCATGTTATATCACAAAATAAGAGAGTGACCGGTTTGTAATTCGACAGTGATGATAGTCCTTGTCCTCTTTCCCGTCCACGACCGTGTGCAGTCAACATACTAATGTTCATTCTCATATGTTTTTACATTTGAAATGTTGTGTCCTACAAATAACCTACTATGGTCTCTTAAGATTCTCCAACGTTTGCCACATGACCTTTGTTGTATTTTTGTTCTTTTTAATCGTGAATTGCACAAAGTCCACATGACACTGATGTCTTTTGATGATATCCTAAGCCTGCCACTTAACTCCTTGCCTTTCTTACAGTTTGTAGCAACACATATGAATTGAATGATATAATTTTTGTGACATGTAATCACATTTTTTGGTTAAATTAATGATTAGAGTTAGTCCTCGAAATACTTATGTGCCACGTAAGTAAGGAAGGAAGGAATGTTTTTAACCCATATTGTATATGATGGTTTCATCTGTCTATGACATTCTGATGTCTTGTAGATACCCACACCTGTCGTGCTAGGAGGAGACTTGGGGCAAAATACTTGCATGCATCAAGAATTTAAGTCAACAAACTCTATCCATAGAGAAGTCCAAGCGTTGGTTGCAGTTTGTGATATCCTTCAACATGTCAACACAAGTCTTAGCTTTCCACGAGCTTCACCAAGCCAAGGAGATCGTCCTCATCATCAACTTTAGATTTCTAACAGGCTAGCTACCATTACTATCTCCATTGAAATAAGTAAGACCCTGTACCCGAGGGAAATCCATTTTTCTCCTTTTTTGAGATTTTTTTCAACATGTTGGAGAATTCCTGGTATTGACACGTGTACTATGGGGATGGTAGAGGTGTGTTTCATGTGTGGCCGTTGCCATTTCTTCCGCTGCTGACTTTCTGTTGACGTGCGTCACATGTTTGCTATTTTTTTCCTTTATTCTTTTCATCCAAGTCGGTGCTCTGTGGTTGGTTGATGGGTGTCAAAGTTCTTTGTGTCTACCGCATAGTAATTGGGCGGTCCTTAGGTGACAACCGTTTAAGCGGTTGGCTCTAGAGTAGATTGGATTTTCTAGTGAATACCTTTTGTAGGGCGGTCGCAGCTTTCAAGGAGCATTTTGGGTTGTGTGTTTGTGTATAAACAGTGGCTTCCTCTTCTGAATTGGGCACGGTTTTGCCTCTCTTGCTGGGTCTATGGTGGGTCGTAGTGCGCATGTCGACTGTTCTCCGGATCGCCGCCTAGGTCGCCACACCTTACATGTGATTCGTCGTAGTTTAAAGGGTGGCCGTTGCTCCGATGATTTCCCTTTCAACTGTTCAGTGGTTGTTGCTGGTGTTGCTTCTCTACTTCTCTAGTGTGTCATTCATCGCATTCAACTCTGTAGTGAATGTCGCTGAGGTGTACCAGGTGCTCGCACCGCCTGATCCTTGACCTCACACTCGACCAGGTCGTCGGCGCTCCACCATCCCATGTCACCGAATCCCGTGTAGAGCTGCCGCCTCCATTAGGAAATCATGCAAACTGGCATGAGGACGCTTGTTCCCTAGCCGCAGTCGCGTCACCTCACCATCACCCATGCACAAGCAAGTTGGCCATCCTATCGAGCCATGCCATATTGGTTAGTCTCGCACACGAACCACTGTGCATGCCACTCTAGCGTTGCCTCCTGCCATGGCGCCCAGAGCTCTATCATTCGCAAGACCCGTGCCGCTTGTTGGGAGACACACCGGTGATCTGAGAGAGAGAGAGAGAGAGAGAGAGAGAGAGGGGGGGTAGCAGCAACACCTCATCACATCACATGTCCTCGTTGTGCTGCGCCGCTCACGTCTGAGGACAACTCAAGTGCCCCATGTCAAGGGATCTGGCATGCCTGGCCAGCGGCAGGTCCTGCTGAAAATACGAGCAATTTATCAAATAATTTTATTAACAGAAATACTAGATAAGGAATGACTATTATAGCAGAGATAAAACAAGTCATGTAATCTGATAAAGAGAAGGTAAATAGCATCTGCTTATATGAATTAGAATCGAACATATCTAGAGCAGACACTAGAGCAAGAAAGTGTGGCAGCACTTCAAACAGAAAGAGCATGAGAACGCACGGAACATCAACAGAAGCACCGGTCTTGGGGTCGGTGTCCTCGCCAGCCATGTCGTTGAAGGGGTTGTTAACGTCGGGGAAGAAGTCGTCGTTGGGGAAGTGGTCGTCGATGTCCGGAGCGTCTGTGATGAACCGGTCAGTAGTCGCGCAGAGCGCTCACGTCTGAGAGGACAACTCAAGTGCCCCATGTCAAGGGATGGGGCATGCCTGGCTAGCGGTAGGTCCTGTTGAAAATATGAGCAATTTACCAAATGATTTTATTAACAGAAATACTAGATAAGGCATGACTATTATAGCAGAGATAAAACAAGTCATGCAAACTGACAAAGAGAAGGTAAATAGCATCTGCTTATATGAACTAGAACCGAACATACCTAGAGCAGACACTAGAGCAAGAAACTGTGGCAGAACTTCAAATAGAAAGAGCATGAGAACGTATGGAACATCAACAGAAGCACCGGTCTTGGGGTCGGTGTCCTCGCCAGCCATGTCGTTGAAGGGGTTGTCGACGTCGGGGAAGAAGTCGTCATTGGGGAAGTGGTCATTGATTTCCGGAGCGTCCGTGAGGAACAGTCAGTAGTCACGCAGAGCGCTCCTCAAAAACCTTATCACCATTCTCCTGTACAACTCAAAGAGGTGGGGTTTCAGAGGCCTACTGTCACGCCCTGTGGTGCACACCGCAAGCCGGGATGGGGAAGATCGTAGCAGCAGCTCAGAGATTGGAACTCGATGGCGAGAGGAAGATGATGTTCTGGTGTGTCTCTCTGGAGAGGAGCAACCTCTCTTTAATTTAGGCATCGGCTCGGCTCATTCCCGCAACCCACGGCACGTCGTGACGAGGCGTAGCGTGGTGTGGTGAGGCGGGCGGCGGAGGAGGAGCACACGTGAATGTCCCTCTTGTTCTCATGCTCATACATGTGGGGAAGCAACCTCCCTTATAAGGAGGTCCAACTCCCACCAAACTAGCAATGTGGGACTGAACTTTAGTAGCACCCCTTGCCTTGCACGAATGGGCCAAGTGGGCCTCTAGGATTTATTAGGAATTTCTGAAATTGCTATCGGGTTGTCCCAAAATAGACTAAATTTCAGCAATCCCTCACCAGATCCCAGAGGCACACATAATTTGCCTTTGGTTCCAAAACACTGTTTTATATATCGGTACTACAGTGGAGACTGTTAAGTTGAACTTCCACCTAGAACTCTATGCTATACTAGTAAGCAACTTGAATAGTGGACTGGGCCTTGAACTGCAAGTTTTCTGTGAATCTAGCTTCACACAAAGCCTTGACCGATACTAGGCTACCGTGGGTCTTCCCCGTGGGTGGAGCTTATGCGTCATACTCCGAGACCTTTCATGAGTTTACTAGAGAGCACCCTACTCTCATAGATTGTGACGTTTAACAATCAGACTCGTATGGGTGTGTTCTTCAAAAGATGTTTTGCAGGACAACATCTCTGCTTAAATGAGCCACTTAGAACACATTAAGATATACATCAACCTGCCATGCAGATTAGGAGAGTATTGCATCTTCATGGAGTGGTATTGTTAATAGTAAGGGTACTCTCCTCTCGATTGACCAACAACTTGTCTTCCACATCTAATTCATGGTATCTCCGATCACATAGACTAGGTTACCACTATGAACAACTCATATGGTGGGTCTCATACCCATCTCCTTTGATGCATTATCTATCACATTACGTGAAAGACCCTTAGTGTAAAAGGATCTACCAGATTTTTAGACGTTTGGATATAATCCAATGCAATAACTTCGGAGTTTCTCATTTTTCTGACAGACTTTAACCTTCTGTGAATGTGTCTTGATGACTTCATGTTATCCTTTGAGTTGCTCACTTTCGTGATCACAGTTTGATTGTCGTAGTTCATAAGGATACCTGGTTCAAATGCGCTGAATTTTTGCACGGACATCATGAACTCAAGTATCTTTTACCACAAAACAATAGTTTTTTTTTGAAAAAATACACTATTTTTGGCAATTACTGTTCACTCTTTGGCTCATCTAAGCCCCGGGGCCAAAATGCCCCGTCCACTAAACTATGGCCCTTTCTCTGAAAATTAGCCACATAATGTATTATTAGGCAGTGTATGGTGATGTTTGACACACCATGGTTCACTATAGAATGGCAACTAAATATCTCTAAATCACATGGATGCAAACAACTACTCCCTCTGTCCCATAATATAAGAACGTTATTTACACTAATGTAGTCTAAAAAACGCTCTTATATTATGGAATGGAGGGAGTATATGATAACCCTCCATTCAATGTTAGTTTTTCTTTTCTTTCTTTTTTCAATCCAAAATATCGATCATAGCTAGCCAAATGATCATCGGATACAAGTTTTTTAAGGTCTCGATAGTTATTTGAGGACATTAAAGAGGTAGTAGTAGGTCTGCCATTGTGGAATTTTGTAGTCAATTGTTTCTCCAATTGTAAATATAGTGACAAGATAGAATTGTTATTCAATGCAAATGAGTTTTCACCTTGCAGGATTACAACGCTGAGTCTAATCTATAAATAAACTAGAGTGATGATGAGCTTACTCTGAGGTGTAGAGATCTGAAAATTTAAAATATCTGATTTCCTCTCTTGCAAACCAAAAGAAGCTGAGATATTGTTACAGTATATTGGAGAAGTTGGTGTGAAGTGTAGGAACCATGAATGTAGTTGTTAAGGAGGTTTGGTGCTTTAGAAAATCACAGAAAGAGATTAGGAGAGTACTGAATCATGGGAGGCTTGAATCAACCATATATTTGAGATGGTATTGTCTTCTGCCCCGTACTACTAGTACCATTATTGGAATTTTTTGTATCACCGAATGTATTGATTTAAACCTGACTAAAGCTAAGTGGAGTCTCTATGAAAAATGCATAATTTGATCAACCGAAGTCCGACTAAATCTATGCATCGCC
This sequence comes from Triticum aestivum, assembly GCF_018294505.1. NCBI lineage: Eukaryota > Viridiplantae > Streptophyta > Magnoliopsida > Poales > Poaceae > Triticum > Triticum aestivum. The sequence goes on along the minus strand of NC_057808.1, from coordinate 386,570,498 downwards.
CCCAGGTGCATTTGACTCTGGTTTCTCCATCAGGACATCACATTTCTGAGGTTCTCGAAGCAACTATGGGCAGTAGTGGATGTGTGTGTCCATTGGTGGATTAGTGAGTGATAAACGAAATATGCTGAACATCCAACACCATAAACTGAAAGTGCATGAGGCTGCTTTCTTGCTATAGAAGGTGGCTCTCTGCTGAAACTCCCATTCATCACGATATTTGAATACCTTCAGTGTTGTGTCATCGTTTGATGAGTGCTATATCCCATATCAGGCAAACCAAAAATTCAAAAGCATGGTTGAAGTATACCAATCCTTTGCAAAAGCATTCGTCTCAACTTCACTAATGCACTACTTCACAATAACCAATTACTCTTTTATCCCCTCAATTTTTTTCACCCTTTTATGAATGATGGATTGCCTAGATCTTAAATTTCCTTTGGTGTTCATCGAAGCCATTTTATGCTTTATGTCTGGACTTGGTCCATTTTAATTTATCAAACAAAGTTGCAAGTAGAAACTCCAATGCACCAAAACATAACCGCGTCACTTTCAATCCGACAAACTCACAACCAATTTGATATTAAGATAACATGTACCCTATCATGATATAAATGACCTCCCATGTAGAGTTTGAGACAAGAATTATCTAACATCTAACAAAGTAAAAAAGAACACAATCGTGTAGCTCAAAATAAACACAAACAAACCTGCTATTTTAATTAACCAAAGGAAAAAATCAACACATGGAAAATTATATACTACACAGAGAAACACAAGAAATCAACCAGCTAGAAAACACATGATATACGGCTATTACTCAACAATAATAATAATAATAATAAAAGGGCGTGAACATGTGTACATACGTACAGTACATGACTACACAGCACAGGAAGTCTGCACTGCTACAACCTCGATCTATGCAGAAAGAACAAATTAAAGAATCCGTCCATCGTTTCAGTCGAACGGGAGCAGCTAATAAGTGGCCAAACCAGCAAGGTAAAAAGATCGTGTTCTATCTCAATCATCGTATCAGCTAGAGCTTGAGCTCGAGGTCCAGTTCTTCTTCGGCGCCGCCGCGGCCATCCTCCTCGTCGGAGTCGACAAGGTCCACGAACGCAACACGAGGCTTCCTCGCATGGCCGCCGCCGTGCGCCTGGGCTCGACGACGGTGGTCCTGCTCCAAGACAGGCGGCGCCGGCGCAGCGACGGCCGCGGCGTTGCTCTGCCATGCATGGTGGTGATCGTGGTGGCGTGGCGCCGGCTGGCCGCTCGACGCCTGCAGCTGCTGCATGTACCTGCCGATGTGCAATGTACACAAGGATGAGCGCAAAGGGGGGAAAATAGATTGTGTATGTAGAGCACATGCGTAAATTGTATACATCACACATGTAAATTACATGCTAAATTTGAAATGTAAATTGCATATACTAAGGCCCTGTTCGGCAGGCGTCCACTCCCCGCTTTTTCAACTCCCAGGTCCATCCAGAAGCGGAGCGTACGGAGCGGCACTTTTCCAACTCCGAAAAAGTGGCCTACAAGCCACTCCGCTCCGCTGTGGGAGAGGCACGAAGCCAACGCGTTCGGCGCACTCCGCAGCTACTCCAGCCAGGAGCTGAGCTGCGGAGCAGACGCTTGCCGAACAGGCACTAAATGAAAAAAAGGTTATGCACGTTTGTGTGTACAGCACATGCGTACACTGTGTACATTACACACGTAAATTACATGCTAAATTTGAAATGCAAACTGCATATACTAAATTTAAAGAACAGGTTATGCATGTTTGTGTGTGTACAACACATGTGTAAACTGTGTACATCACACACCTAAATTACATGCTAAATTTGAAATATAAATCACATACTGAATTTGAAGAACAGATTATGCATGTTTGTGTGTGTACAGCACATGCGTAAATTGTGTACATCACACACGTAAATTACATCCTAAATTGGAAATATAAATGTAAATTACATACTGAATTTGAAGAACAGGTGTGTGTGTGTGCATGTTCATGTGTGTATGTACCTGCGTGCCAAAGTGTAGTGCTCGCCGCCGTAGTAGTGAGGATAGTAATCCCTCTGCGCTGCTCCATTTCCGACCTGTGTGTGCAACACATACGCACGTAAATTACGCCATCCCATCGCCACGATCGACATGATGAGTAAAAATGTAGTAAAATGATTAGGCCGGGATCGATCGCCTTGCGCCGGGCACGTACATACGGGTCGAACCGCACGCCGGCGACGTGTCCGGCCAGCAGGGACGGCAGCGGGGGCGTCGGAGTCGGCGCCGCCGCCGCCGCCGTCGCGAGCGACGGGAACACGTAGAAGCTCTCGGCCGTCTCGAGCTGCGCCCTGATGCTCTCCAGCGCCGCCACACCGAGCCCGCGTCGCGGCTCCCGCCTCGCCGGCACGTCCACGCGGCCCATCTCCGCGGACTTCCTCTTCTTCCCGGCCATCACTCCGCCGCCGCCGCTCGCCATCCGACCGGTGGATCGATCGGCCTCTCCCTTCTCCCAAATGAATCCAATCAGGCACGCACGCACGCACGCGGAGGCGGTCGTATTTAAACCGGAGGCGCGGCGGCATGCACTCCCCGGACGGGAAAGTGAGCTGTTATCTCAGCATTGATGCCGGAGGGATCGGCCGCGATACGCCTGCGCTGTCTGCCATTCATGCGAATTCCCCCGCTTTAATTCCTTCTCCTTGCGCCGGATCCCCTGTGGATGCTGCCAAGATTTCTGCCCGTTAACGCTCGGCGCTATACTTGGGAACCAAATCTTCTGTGGGTTGCACACAATCATGTTGGCGATCGTCTCCTTTGAGCTGCCATGGCGAGAGGAGAGCGGATTGGGATAGGATTTACGTGAGCGCGTGTGAGCTAGCTCATGTTTTTTCCTTTTCTCAAAATTAATTAAAAATGGCAGGGGATTTGCGACGGACACGGTGGATTAATCGGTCGGAGCTGGCAAGATCCGCGGGTATCGAGGGATTGTTAATGCCGCGTCTGCGCTCTGGATGTGGACGCCTAGGCGGGCAAGATCAGCCCTCTTGGGCGTGCGATTGGAACTGACCATGTGCAAAGAAAACAACACGTACAATTCATCGTGTCACG